>NW_026607045.1:0-27500 GCF_029890125.1 Rhinichthys klamathensis goyatoka
AGTACTTTTCATCTATCTTTATAACCATCCATCCATTCTTCTAGCTATTCATCAGTACTTTTCATCCATCCATCCATCCATCCATCCATCCATCATCTAGCTATTCATCAGTACTTTTCATCTATCTTTATAACCATCCATCCATTCTTCTAGCTATTCATCAGTACTTTTCATCCATCCATCCATCCATCCATCCATTCATCCATCCATCTAGCTATTCATCAGTACTTTTCATCTATCTTTCTAACCATCCATCCATTCGTCTAGCTATTCATCAGTACTTTTCCATCTCTGCTGTGGCTCATGTTCCATCCATCCATCCATCCATCCATCCATCCATCCATCCATCCATCCATCCATCCATCCATCCATCCATCCATCCATCCATCCATCCATCCAGCCATCCAGCCATCCATCCATCCATCCATCCATCCATCCAAAAATAATCTAACAACTAAGTCCCATTTGGATATCATCTGTACCTTTTATGTCAGGTTTCTTATTGAGCACTACATCCATCATTTATTTATGGTGTTTTTTTAACATTTCATGTTTGTGTTTCTCTGCAGTCTTTCATCAACGGTCTGTTACCTGGTGATGAGTATGATGTCCCTCCTCTGCGTCACTCCCCTCCCCTTTTGGACCACAACCAGAGGTGAGTGACACGCGCACACACACACACACACACACACACACACACACACACACACACACACACACACACACACACACACACACACACACACACACACACACACACACACACACACACACACACACAGACACACACACAGACACACACACAGACACACACACAGACACACACACACACACACACACACAGATGTGCCACTCCCATCCCTGGAGCCCTGCTGCGGCTCTTGTTCTTTGTGTCCATGTAGATCATTATCACTGTAAAGCAGATCAATCGGTCTCTCTTTATTCTGAAGGGAGCCTCACCAAACAAACAACTGTGTTTACCCTACCCAATTCACTCATATTGTCTTCATATGATTACAAATTACCTGTTTACCGCTCTTGAGCACTGTTTTTCTGTGGACTTGCTGATCTCATTGTGATGCCAATCCAGAGCATCTTTTCCTGCTTTGCTCATTGATCTGCTTTTGTGATGTTTAATGACTAAATTATTATTTTCTCGCAAGTGGTTTTTTGGTGAAAAGACAAAAAGATCATGTGGACTTAATTAATGTGTTAATGTGATCCAGGGATTGTGTGCACAGGCTGCATCCTGTATATCTCTAGAGGTCTGACAGAACAACACACACACACACACAGCAATGTTTGGACACATGTGCACCAATTATGCAAGAGCACCAGGATCCGGAGAGCATGTGCTCTTTAAACAAACATAAAGAGACACACACACACACACACGCACACACACACACACTAGGGCTGTCAATCTTCCTCTATAATACTATTCGAATTCCATTCCTTATTTTATTTAATATTCGAATAATATTCGAATATTAAATGCTCAAATTCATCCTATTATTAATATTTACGACATTACTCAGGCTTATGGATCGCCAATGCCACTATAGCATGTGGTTGTTGTTACACGTTCTGTCCACTAGAGGGACATCTAACATTACAATAAACATTTTATTCGTGCTGAATATGGTTGAAGCGCTACCGATGGTTTTCGGCTAATATCTCTGCTAAAACACCACCAAAAATTCTGAAACTTATATCGTTCTTTTCAGTTCGACTAGGCGGTTCCAACGAGTTCGGTGCTCGCCAAATCCGTTGAGTTTTCACCGAGATATTTGCGCTTCACGGGCGCTTTTTTACGTTGTTGAACATTTACCATTTTTGACAGTATTGTTATGATGATACAGCGTGGATAACGTGCACAATTGTGTTACGATTCAAAAACTTTATTGTTCATCAGACGAAACAAAAGCATTTCATTTTCACATGTGTGTAAGCCAAGGTGGCGAGAAAGGCAAGTAGCCTGGGCTTTTATTTTCCCAAATCGTCGAACGCCGGCTTGTATTTGAGACAGGCGTCTATATGAGACAGGCCTTTATAATTTAGTGTTGAGATGTTTTTCATTGATGCCTAGAGTCTCTAATCTCTAAAAATATCCAAATGCTCCACGTGAAACTTCCGACCTTTTACTAGTATTGTGTCAATTGATTTTGATTAATATGCGCGAGGGAGAGAGGCCAAGACAGCGCTCGTGTTTGAAGACGTGAGAGTGCGCGCGCGCGGCCGGGGCTCTCTCTCTCTCTGCTCGTTATGCGCCCTGTCAGGCGCAGCAGTCATTCTAGTCTACATCGATCAAAAAAGGCTTTCGCGGGACAAACATTTGCGTTGGCGACCGCCAAAAAGCAGACGATCGCACGGGTTTTAGAGGATTAAATACAACCTGAAACTAAAAAACAGACCCGGCCTCTATTTGAGACCGGCCTTTATTTACCCAAACCTGCAGCCACACCAGGCGTAAAAGAGACGGCGTCTATTTGGGACTCGGCTATTATTTGAAGTTTTACGGTATAAAATTAAAAAAAATATATACATAAAAAAACAATATTCGAATAGTAACTTCAGCATTCGAATAGTATTGATTTTTTTAATATTCGAATTATATTCGAATTTCGGAATTCGTTCCAACAGCCCTAACACACACACACACACACACACACACACACACACACACACACACACATTACAGTGATGGACTTCCTGTGGGGCTTTTGAGGGAATTAAGCAGAACCAGCCTATGAGAGGTAGCACTCCAAGCAGCAAGCCATATTTCCTCTTCTGTCACAAACACTTATGCTCTTTCTTTCCCTTATATTGTGCTATGGGTGTTGAATTTTTGTCGTTATTATTATTATTATTAGGTAGTCAAGAATAGTGGCGAACTTAGTTGCACCGTTTGTACTACAGACATGAACGATACCTCACATTATGCTGCTTGTTCAGGAAAGATGTGCTGTGATAAGAGATTGGATTTTTACCTGGCTAATGATAAAGTTGACTTTTGCATTTAGAAACTGGAAAGCAACACAAATTATACAACCCTATAGAAGCATGTTAAAAACTGCTCAGAACACCTTATCAACTCCAGTACATGTTGCTAATGTGTTATTTTAGATGTTGCTTTGCAGTTTCTCAATGCAAAAGTAAAAAAAAACAACTGTTACTTAGGTGTTCTAAATACTGTCAATATGTTGATATGGAGTGGTATGTTGCTTGCTATACAGTAGATAGTGTTCTAAAACATTGAATGCATAGCAGCATACTAAAAACTACTCAGTACATTGTTATTGCTAAGTTTTTCTGCTTATTGTTGATACGTTGCTATAAAGTTGGTAAAGAGTGGTTTTCAGTATGTTAGTATACAGCAATTACCGTATACAGATAGTGTTCTAGAAACACAATGAACACCTTAGCAGACTACTTTTTACACTATGCTGTTTCAGAATTTTGCCATAGGGTTGATAAAATGTTCTTAAAAAAAAACGCACTGCATAGAAATGCCCTGACTCTACTATAACACCCATAGCACCCTAGCACTAGTCATTGGTTTGGTTGTCAATGTTAATGGCTTCATTCATGCAACACTGTTCTGCTCCTCTCAGCAGTTCCTGCTACAAGAAAAACTGTGTTTCTGTCACCGCTTTGACAAATGAAACCGAGTGGTTCTGGAAACCACAATGGCTGTTGTTTAGAGCCCTGAAGAATAGTGTTGTGTGTCTATGTGGTGTATCTGTCCATACAGCTGCGTCAGTAGTGTTTATAGAGGCTAAGATTACTGTATTGTGTGTGTGTGTGTGTGTATATATATTCTCAGCATATATATATATATATAGCGGAGCGGAGAATATATATATATATATATATATATATATATATATATATATATATACACTCACCGGCCACTTTATTAGGTACCCCATGCTAGTAACGGGTTGGACCCCCTTTTGCCTTCAGAACTGCCTCAATTCTTCGTGGCATAGATTCAACAAGGTGCTGGAAGCATTCCTCAGGGAGTTTGGTCCATATTGACATGATGGCATCACACAGTTGCCGCAGATTTGTCGGCTGCACATCCATGATGCGAATCTCCCGTTCCACCACATCCCAAGGATGCTCTATTGGGTTGAGATCTGGTGACTGTGGAGGCCATTTTAGTACAGTGAACTCATTGTCATGTTCAAGAAACCAATTTGAAATGATTAGAGCTTTGTGACATGGTGGAAGTAGCCATCAGAGGATGGGTACATGGTGGCCATAAAGGGATGGACATGGTCAGAAACAATGCTCAGGTAGGCCGTGGCATTTAAACGATGCCCAATTGGCACTAAGGGGCCTAAAGTGTGCCAGGAAAACATCCCCCACACCATTACACCACCACCACCAGCCTGCACAGTGGTAACAAGGCATGATGGTTCCATGTTCTCATTCTGTTTACGCCAAATTCTGACTCTAACATCTGAATGTCTCAACAGAAATCGAGACTCATCAGACCAGGCAACATTTTTCCAGTCTTCAACTGTTCAATTTTGGTGAGCTCTTGCAAATTGTAGCCTCTTTTTCCTATTTGTAGTGGAGATGAGTGGTACCCGGTGGAGTCTTCTGCTGTTGTAGCCCATCCGCCTCAAGGTTGTGCGTGTTGTGGCTTCACAAATGCTTTGCTGCATACCTCGGTTGTAACGAGTGGTTATTTCAGTCACTGTTGCCCTTCTATCAGCTCGAACCAGTCTGGCCATTCTCCTCTGACCTCTGGCATCAACAAGGCATTTCCGCCCACAGAACTGCCGCTCACTGGATGTTTTTTCTTTTTCGGACCATTCTCTGTAAACCCTAGAGATGGTTGTGCGTGAAAATCCCAGTAGATTAGCAGTTTCTGAAATACTCAGACCAGCCCTTCTGGCACCAACAATCATGCCACGTTCAAAGTCACTCAAATCACCTTTCTTCCCCATACTGATGCTCGGTTTGAACTGCAGGAGATTGTCTTGACCATGTCTACATGCCTAAATGCACTGAGTTGCCGCCATGTGATTGGCTGCTTAGAAATTAAGTGTTAACGAGCAGTTGGACAGGTGTACCTAATAAAGTGGCCGGTGAGTGTATATATATATATATATATATATATATATATATATATATATATATATATATATATATATTCTCTGCTGGCTCCGGGCACACTGGATTCTTTGTGATGAGCATCACACACATCAACATACGTTTACTCTACAGAAACACAAACACACCACTGACTTGGAACGGTTGAGAGCACTTTCCACCTCCTCAAAGAGAGCAAAACTTGTGAACCTGTCATCTCCCTCTCACTCTCATAGGTGTTTTTACACTGCTATGGTTGGCTTCTATTAAACACTTGGCAAATGTACATCCATAAACACTCTCTTGATGTCTTGGAAACAAGGAACATTTCGAAACACTTGAAAAAGATCTTTCAATGAATCGCTTCATCATCACAGGGAGATGAAGTGCCTAAAGCGCCCTCTAATGGTGCATTGCGGTGGCAGTTAAAGTTTGCCTGGAAAACCGCCCAACGTATCCCAGCAAGAGCTAGTTAACCTCTCTCCCCCCCTCAGTGGTGCCAGCCTGTTTAAATATTGGACGTCTTTGCCTACTTCAGCTCAGCCTTGGAGTCTTAGTTAGAGCATTACGTGATTAAACTGGCTAATCTCGCAGCGACCAGCTCACACACTGAAGAGTGCTTGTTTTAATGAGTCAGCATGAAGGCGGAGAACATCGTCCAAATCTCCCGTCAAAGAGCCTTTTTCCACGAGTGCCGTGGCATCACTTATAATGCTGTCATCTATGTAAATATTTACGTATTGTTATTCCACAATTTGCTGTAATTTGGGAGCACATGAGATGGGTTTTTTTTTTGTGCATATTTGTTAATGCAATAGTTCATATTTGGAGTTAGGGAGTTGTTCGGCTTTGTATCAAACTTTCCATGGTACATACATGAATCATGTCTCAAATCATGCAGTTTGAGTGAAGGTCTGCTCCCACAAACTTGCATTGAAGGAGGGAATTAGTCCTATATAAAGACCAAAATATCATAGTCTAAAAACACTCTAGCAACCACAAAGCAACATGCTCAAATCTGCTCAGTACATTGCTATGATGTGGCTTAAGTGTTCGGAGTATTTTTAATACGTTAAAGAGTGTGGGATCTTTTTACACCTAGCAATCATCTGGAGCACCATATCAACCATTTTGAATGCCCAAGCCACTCACAACTTCCCTAACATTGTGGCAACTACTTTTGCAATGCATTAGGCGAACACGTAAAAATCACGTGTGAAAAACAAAAATGTTGGGCTGAATGCTGTTGCTGTGGTCATTGAACCTTATCTGTGTGCCTGAAGCACCGTGGGAGTGCGTGGTTGTGCCTGTACATGTTGTGTAATAAGTTTTGTGTGATCTACAGACACACCAAGCCCTTCACAAGCCACCGGAGTCTGACGGAGAGAGTGGAGGACGAGTATCAGATTCCATCCTCGCATCCCGTCTGTATCACACAGCCACCCGTCTGCATCCCCTTCCGCATCCCCAACAGGTAAACACACACACGATAGTGAAACAATGACTGTTTTATTGACGTCCCGTCTGCATTTTAATGTGTTTTCTTTTCATAAAGGACTTTAGAAAACGGCTTGTCGGATCTCTCCACAGAATTAAAGAAACATAAACCTCCAGAGCATGGTGAGAGAGCACACACATATACAGAAAATACACACATAGTGTCTCTCATTTGTCATCTTCATTTTCAGCTTGAACATCTTTTAGTGTGATTGTTGGAGTTTGTGTGTGTTTGGTAGCAACGGGGACTAAAGTATACATTTTTCAATGTGGTGGCCAGTGGTTGTTGAAGTCAGTTGTGGCTGACATGGCTAACTCACTAAGAGGTTGAGGCCATTTTTAGGTCAGTATAACTCTGTTGTGTTCCTCAGGTGGGTTTGACTCTGGTTCATTGATTTCGGGTGTGGCTCACACCACACAGTGCCCCCTCCACAACAGGACGCCCTCAGACTACGACATTCTACTGCCCCCTCAAGGTAGCCGTTGGCACAGCGCCTCAATCTGATTGGTTGCCTGATTAGCAGAATGTTCAGTGGTGTTCATTTGTTGGTTTCTTCTTTTACTATTGCACTAGGTTAGAGCTGCGAACACCAATGCAGTCCTTATTCATTATTGAGTCACTAAATCTGATTATTAGCTTATATTATATGAGCTGTTTGATGTAGTTAAGGTGTGTTTGTGTGGTGCTTCTATTCAGATACTTCTTTTTACATTCATTCACCTTCACTTCCATAAATTTTTGATGTTAATATAATTTTATTATGATTTTAGCTTGTTTGTTTTTATATAGACAGATTCACGAAGACATCAATTTGCCTTTGTTTAATTCATAGTCATACAGTACTACTGTCATAAACTTACGGGAATACAATTGCTTGGTAACTAAAATCCATTCTTTTGGCCATATAATTAAAACCATAATGCAGTTTCCCAAAATAAAGACTTGTTTCTCAAAAATATAAACTCTATTTCTGTTTCAAGTAAGGTAAGGGGTTGGTAATTATCCATGTCTACAATTATTTGATCAAAAATACAGTGTTGTGAAATTACTACAATTTAAAATATACTTTTTCTTTTTTAATATATTTTAAAATGTAATTTATTCCTATGTTAGCAAAGCTGAATTTTCAGCATTATTACTCCAGTCTTCAGAAATCCTTCTAATATGCTGATTTGCTGCTCAAGAAACCATTTTTTTTCAGAATTCTTTGATAAATAGAAAGTTAAAAAAACAACATTTATTTAATGTAGAAATCTTTTGCATCAGTGTAAACATATTTACTAAATAAACTTATTTCATTTAATGCATCCTTGCTGTATTTTTTCAAAACGAACAACAAAAATTCAGAACGCGTTCAATTCGTGGCTGAATGATATTTTAGCTCCATCTGTTGGTGAGAAGAGGAACTGCTGAGGCATGTAGAAAGACTCGACCACTCTCTCTTTCTCTCGGTTCTCCCAGCGTCTCCAATGGAAGACCCGTTCAACTCTCTTCCTCCGTCCCAGCCTCCTCCTCCTCCCCCCATCAGAAACAGTTTCACAGAACCCTCGTCCTCCTCACCCTACCCCAGACCTGCCCGCCCCTCGTCTGGACACGACCACTTTCTGCTCAGCCCAGGTGAGGCCAAATCCCACACATCTGTGACTATTAATGTAGTATAAATGTCAAATACTGCTGTATTTGGGGTTGTATTGGTGTCTAATTATCAGTGTGATTCACAGACACGTTCATAGACACATTGATTAACTCGGCTCCTAATCCCCCCGTGCGGAGACTAACCGGAGACAACATGAAGAAGCCGTTCAGGGCTCCTCAAGACTACGATCAACTGCCGCCCACCTCAGGTACTACTCATTGTATAAGGGCTGTTATAAATCAAATAGTTTTGGTCTGGGATGCTGATTGGTCAATACAGAGTTTAAAGGAATAGTTCACTTCAAAATGAAAATGCTGTCATCATTTACTCACCCCTAAGTCGTTCCAAACCTGTATGAATTTCTTTCTTCTGCTGAACAGTTGATGTACCCCATTGACTTCCATAGTATTTGTTTTCCTATTATGGAAGTCAATGGAGTCCATCAACTGTCTGTTTACTGACATTCTTCAAAATATCTTCCTTTGTGTTCAGCAGAAGAAAGGAAATCATACAGGTTTGAATGACATTTCAGTGACAGTTTGTGTCCTTAATATTTTTTTATTTATATTAATACTGTATGCTACTGTTCAAAAGTTTTGGTCAATTTTTAAAGATATTTTTTATTTAGCAAGGATGCATTAAATTGACCAAAAGTGACAATAAAGACATTTATAATATTACAAAACTTTCTATTTTAAATAAATGTTTTTTTAAAAACTGTATTCATCAAAGAATTCTTAAAAAAAAAAAAAAAAACTATCATGGTATATCACATATAAACAAACCAGCTTTGCCATTACAGGCAAATAAATACATCAATTATATAAAAATAAAATGCATAAAAAATACAAATAAATGCATAAATTACATTTTAAAACTTATTCAAACAAAATACAGACACAGAAATTTGTTCTTTTAAATTGTTATATTTCACATCAACATTACTGTTTTTACTGTATTCTTGGTCAAATAAATGCAACCTTGGTGAGCATATGAGACTTATTTGAAAAACAAATAAAAATACACTGATTTTATGATGTATTGTTGTTATATTCACAATAAGGCTCAACCTTTCATACCCTGTAGTTTAATATTATGAGCTGGAAAAAAAATGAAACAACATTGCTAACACTTCCAGAATGATCCAAAAACATACCTGTAATTCTTGATAAAACAGCTGTGAGCACTGTCTGTTGTTTTGAATACATAATAGCTTTGCAGGTTTATTAAATGAAGCCATTAGCCATCGAGATGAATGTGCTCAATGAATTATTAATTATTAGCCTGTAATGGGTTTTTAATGCGTTCCTAGTCTTTTTAGTCGGCCTGCTACCATCCACTCTCAATGGCCCATTTTGACTAAACACTCTTTGTTTCCTGTTTACAGTGGCCGTAGATTGCTTCAGGGCACCTGAGAGACCTCCTAAACCACTTCCCAGGATCTTCCCGCCAGACATCCACAGAAGACCGCACGAATCGTCCCGGGAGAATGTAGACGCCAAGATCGCCAAGCTGATGGGCGAGGGCTACTCATTCGAAGATGTGAAACGAGCGCTGATGATCGCGCAGAACAAAGTGGACGTGGCACGGAACATTTTGCGGGAGTTTGCGCTAGTCGCCCCCAGGCAGGGCCCGTAACCCACGCTGATAAAATTTCAAACTACGACTGACTTTTGAGTGTACAAACCGCAGGCTGTCTTCCGCTTGCTTTCGTTTAGCGCACCCGGCAAACAAGACGAAAATGTGCTTTTTTCGCCAAAAGGATTGTTGCGTTTGTAACGACAGGATCCTATGAAAAAAAAAGCCTTGTGTTTACAGTGACGTGGCTTATCTGCAGTACTCAGGTCATCGTCATTACAGCTCGGGATGTTCAAGAGTGGAATTGAAATCGAATTTTTCATATTTGGAGGTGTCCATCCACATTTCAGGGTGGGTTTGCTGCATCCTTCAAATCAGTGACGTTTGTATTTCTCTGGACGGAAACACACACATATACACGCGCGTTCCTGGCCTCTTGGGTATCATGAATTTCACAGTAATGGCTCTCGGTGTGACCATGTCTCCTTTATCTCATCATTTCGCAGTGAACAAGACAAACCAGATCAGATCGTTTGAGGCAGAAAGAGACGGATTTCGAATATCAGGTTCACGGTTCTCTTTGTCAGTTTTTTTAGGTTAGCTGCTTTTTACCAACTCTTAACGGTCGCTTTCGACATCTGAGTGCATTCCAGCGTTAGCAAGCAAGGGCTAATATGGTTGTTTCATTTTCTGTAAAGAGAAGAGCCTGTCAACTCGTGAATAAAACAAACCCGAATGTCTGCATCGGTCCCTTGTTTTAGATTCAGTGCAGTGCCGGAGGAAGCCACCTTGCTCACTTGCACTGACGCCATATGCAAAAAAAACAAGAACTGGACATGCACCGTTTGTATTAGCACCCAGAAAACACACAGATTATCATGTACGAGTCATTTTAATGGCGTCAAATTCAATTTGAGGTAATAGTGATGCCCGCAAACTGAAGATTTAAAGCGACACTCCAGCGACGACTTCATTCAAGGCCTTTTGGGAATTCTGGGAATGGAAGCTGGCCTGCTTTGACTCATCCCCACTGGCTGTCATTCCTCCCTATCAGGTTTTCGCTTGAACTTGAAACTTCATTTTTGCACTTGTCTCTATCTCCATCTTACACTTGAAAGTCTGAGAACTGAGTGGACCCTCTAGCGGTAGAGGACATGACCTCCGACAGGTCTGCGGGGGGAACGGTTTCTGTTCATTTCCCCTCTTCTTTTTACGAGAGATTTTAGTTTGTTGGAAAATGCCTTGTGTATCATTTAAAACCAGTGATGTGTGCAATTAATTTATACTTTGTTAAAAGTTTTCTGAGATTATTTTCATCTTTCAGTGATGTATGTAACCCGTGATCTGTTCTTGTGGGAAAAAATGTTTTATAAAAGCCAGTATTAACATCTGCTATATGTGATTTCTTTTTTAAATCATTGCGCATGAAAAAGAAAAAAATCCAGAAATTTTCTTCAAAATGTACACTTTTATTGTCAACAAAAGTACAAAAACAAAAGTCAGTATTTACAATACTTTATGGCCTTCTTATGCGGTTACCCTCTTTGGTTTCACTGCTGACCTGATGGTTCAAAATATGCGAGACGTTTACGCTAAACATGAACGCTCAGAACACGCATGTGGAGATGAAACAAAAAGTGAAAGCTGAGTTTCTTCTAAATATGCGTGACAAAGTGAGAGTATAGTTTAAATAAGAAGGGTCTTTTTAGTGACTAAGCAGAAGCACAGCTAACCTTGCATTTCTCACACTTTATAAATAGCCAAACACAAGCAAGACATTCAAACATATTTACAGCCTCTTTAGACCACGATGAACGGAACAATGCTTCAACCCATCGCTAAAGACTACAGTGTCGGACATCAACCTGACAAACATCGTAGAGACAGAAAACGAGGTAAAAAACTAAAAAGATGCAGTTTTTGTAGTCTGAGGGAAGTGCAAAACTGAAAGGCTATACAGTGAGGCTTCACATTTATAAACTGACTGAAGTTTGCCTTCCAATACTGACTCTTTCTGTTAAGGCAGAATAAAGGGGCTATTCTTTTATATTTACTTTCTACCAAAAAAATAAAGGCTCTGCATGCAAGGTCGCCACCACCCAGTCTGATACCGAGAGCGGATGTTTGCTTGTTTATTTATGCTATATGCGAGTCACGTCAATGTCACTACGTTAAACTCTAGCGGGCTTTGTTCACAGCCCTACAACTATGACATCATGCAATGCAACCTGAAGGCCACTGGGTGTAGCAGGACATTTCCCTACACTACGCTAATTTTCTAAACCCGTTTTCACTACTTAGCCACTTCAAACTAGACGAAATAACATGAATGTCACAGGGCAGTGTCGTAAAGAGGTACCAATAAATAAAACATGAGCAAACAGAGGTGTAACAGCAGTGAAGTCATCATTCTTCCAGCATCCGACCGCGATCTTAGGAGTTTTTGATGAGGGACTGTGCAATATCAATATGTAGTCCCACAATCCTTTTTTTTTTTTTTTTTTTTTTTTCAATAATCCAAACGCTAAGCAGAGTGAACGTACCCCCCCTGACTTATTTACACAGACCTAAAAAGTGTACAGTGAATTTACAATTTCTTTTTTTTACTACAGGGGGAGCAAAACAGCTGTGCCCACCACATCAGCAATGCGCATGAAACGAGAACATTCACTGGGAACACAAAAAGAAAAAAGTCAGAATCGATCAAAAGTAAATGCAGTCCTCAGTGCAGACTAAATTTACAACACAAGGGGTTTCTCTTTTACTCTCTTGGATCGTGGTGGGGGATTTTCTTTTCTTTCTTTCTTTTTTAGGAAACTGTTCGCTTAGAGTAGGAAATATTCTGGAAACATTCTGCGATGCATGACGCACACGAGCAGCCTGAAGGAGACGTCGTCGTCCAATCAGATGCCTGGAATTAGATGATTGAAGTGTGTAGTACTGCACATTCAGTGTGACAAGGCCTCTTTCCTGGTTCATACCTGACATGATACACAAAAACAAAGAATGTGATTTCAAGGATGAGAAGAAAAGACTATGAATGTAGCTTGACATTAAAATATTGAGTTGGCATGCTCAATATTGCACTTCTTTCAAAGCCAAAGACAAGGTTTTTGCCAGCTGGCTGGTACCTTTATTATTAGCTACTGTAATATACTATTATTTACATCATTTAAGAATAGTGGTTTAAAACCTCGCTGATGAAAATGATACACGTGATTCAAATGAAAGACATCCATAACTGTCTAGGAAAGAAAACATCTGTAATGACTACACATATTTTAACATCTATTGCCTCAGTGGAAAACCTATCAGTATTTCCCTCCTCCCGAAGCCTCCATGCGGTGACATAAATGAAAGATTCCTCACATTAAGCCAGCAAAATGAGAATATGAGTTTCAAAACGCTTACAATGTTTCTCACCTGTTTGTGAGAAGTGGAAACCGACTCAAGTTGTATATGATATTGTGAGTGACAATAACCTGCAATATTTTTTGCTAATAATATATATACACACACTGTATATGTACATTTATGTGTTGCCAATATTACTGGCTAGTTTTTTTTCTAATTATTTTTTAAAATATGAATAATTCCTATACATTTAATTGAAAATGTATTACATTTCAAAGATAGATTTTTTTATATGTATTAAATTCTATACATTATATTCATTTTAAATATCATGCAAAAACAAAAAAAGTGTTGTGGCCAGTAAAAAATAATCATTTTATTGCATTATAGATCAGGGGTTATGAAACTGCAGACCAGGGGCCATAAAGGGATACTAGGAGATCTAGAGAAAATGTGGAATAAAATATGTCTTTAGGGCTGTCAAAGTGACCATTTTAATATATTAATGTGTATAAATACCAATAAATCAATATTTATATTTAAATATATTTAATATGTTTAACACAATCACATATCAAAATATGCTGCTTTGGAACACTACTTTACAAATAAATCTGAATTAAATCGACAATCTTCCGGTTTATGTAAAATTCATACATCTAAAATTACCTGTGATTTGGGAAAAAGTAAGTAAAAAAAGTAAATATTTCTAGATAATGCTTTATAAATACCTTTTGTACAGTGAGAATATAAAAGCTATTTTTAATGTAAGAAAATTGTCATTAAATTATACAATTCTCACACAGTATTAACAGGTCTATACATGAAAAAAAAGCAGGGGATCATCATATTTGGGAGTCCTTTGCATTAAAAACCCCTGAATTTGATAATACAATTCAAACTAAACAGCATCTGCAAACAAATGATCGTAGATCTTTTCTCAGAACTAACTTCACTTTTCTTTAGATTTTTAATGGATCAATTCACTTTCCCATTACCATTATGCATGAACTATAAAGGACCTTTTACTTCCAGATAGTGTTAATTTTACTTCCAGATATTATTATTTTTTTCATTATAAACAGCATATATTGTAGTTTATCATTTAGCACACTTATTTTTGTTAAATATTTAGTTTAAAAATTGTGTTTGCGCTCTTTCTTTAAACTGATTAGCACATGGTTTGATCCCCTCCTTTGTTTTAATTTTATGTAACATTCATACTTAAAAAAAAAAACTGCTTTAGTCGGCATTTTGGACAGCATATTTAAAACACTTTTTGTTAAATGTTTAGTTTGTGTTTGTGCCGAGTTTCTATTCAAATAAATGCCACTAAGTTAGATTTAGATACAAATCTTATTGACTGATTAGATAGAACAGTCATACATTTTTAACCGTGACCGTTCAAACACTTTTTGAAGTTGTTGTATGTCCAGCTACAAGGGAAAATAACCTAGTTTAGTTGGTGTGTTAAAGCCATCTTGATTTAACTGTCTGGGAGGTCAGTGATGGTAAAAATAAAATGAATGCTGGCGCATTCCAGTCTGACTTCTGTTTTCTGAGCTATTTGAAGTATCACGTATTATGGACTTCCTAAACCCACTACCTCTATCTCTAATACTTTTCTCTTCCCTGTAGCCATGGGGCTCAATCCTGAGGAACTGGAACTTCCTGGCAGTCACGCACCCAGGCTACATGGCCTTCCTGACGTATGATGAAGTGAAGGCCCGTCTGCAGAAGTACATCAACAAACCTGGCAGGTACAGACTAGTCTGCGTGTGTGTGTGTGTAACTGGATGGCTGTAATAGACATACCATCTGCTGCGTGGTGCGCTGGGCCAGCCAGCTGTTTTTCTCCAGTCTGGCAGACGACCCTGCTTGCATGGGAAAGTGGGCGAGGCGGAGATGTTAGCTTATTACAGGAGTCTCTTTGTCTGTGCTTATGCTCTCTTGGATCTGGGATCAATATAATCTGGAAATACACTCATGACCTTTGCATTGGTAACCCAGATTGTACCATACCAAGTGTGGCGGACTGTGCCACAGGGAGATGGCGGTAGTTAAATCCAGTCTGTTTGGATTAGCTGATTAGAGAAACAGCATTGCATCAGTGCTGAAACAACTCTGAGGTCCAGAGCCAGACGGCAGGCACGATTACACACTGGTTAGAGTCATTTAACGCAACAGCAAGATAATAGCGAGGCCATAAAATAAGAAACTTTATGGGAAAGGACTCCCCCTGTTTGAATTTCACCAGGAAGATGGGCCTTTTTAAATGGCTGATGTGGGTTGGAGAGATGTGGCTAAACAAACAGACGGAAGTCGAGGACGGTGGGTGGTCGAGCTGAACTGTATGCAAATACCAATCTACTGAAGAGGAGCAGCAGCTGTGTGTGTGCGGTTAGAGAAGGTCTTGGCGGCACCCAAGGGGACTATATGTGTTTCACGCTGAGTTTCTACCCGTAACTGTCACCTGGCAAAATCAAGCTTTTGACACGCTGGATGTCATATTTTTATCAGGGCAGTGTGACACGAAAGGCATGGTTCATTAGTTCAACACACACTCTCTGCCTCAGTAGTCACAGCAGCTCAGAGCTTTTTATGATCTATGTGTGATGACTCTGAGGGTATTGGGGACTTTGCTTGATTCCTCTGACAATTATTTCCCAGTTCTTCCTCTGGTCATTCTCATTGAGTCTGTGATCTCGGCCTACCAGGACCTGTGTCTGGCCAGTGCCACAGTGCAGAATAACCAGTCGAAGGGAGTTAAATAACCTCAAGAAACAAACACTAATGGCTGGAAGTCCATTTTTGAAGAAAACCCTTGTCACATGAAAGTAAATGATAACTGAGCCAAAATGACAAATAAAAGACCCTTTTTTTTTTAAAGTGGTCTTCTGAACTTAACTTTGTGTGATTAATGTATGATTCATGAACAAATCATTCTTTTGAAATGGTTCTTTGTTTGATCCAGTTTACAGAACCAGTCTGAATTATTTGTTTATGAACAAAATGTTTTCACTCAGTTCTTTTTAATATTTTTTATTAAAATAATTGCTTGATCCAGTTTGTTATATGGACCACTTACATGATACTTAAACGGTCATTTTTATGAATTTTTCCAACCTCAAAGCTTAAAGGGATAGTTCACCCAAAAATTTAAATTCTGTCATTAATTACTCACACTCATGTCGTTCCAAGCCCGTAAGACCTTCTTTCATCTTTGGAACACAAGTGAAGATATTTTTGATGAAATCTGAGAGCTTTCTGTCCCTCCATTGACAGCAACGTCATTGCAACTTTCAAGGCCTAGAAAGGTAGTAAAAACATCGTTAAAATAGTCCATGTAACTACAGTGGTTCAACCTTAATATTGTGAAGCGACAAGAATACTTTTTGTGCGCAAAAAACCCCCCTAAAATAACGACATTATTCAACAAACTCTTCTCTTCCACGTCATTCTCCTACTCAGTTAACGTAGTGTAAACAGTGCAGCGCTTCTGGATTCTACGTCAGAATCATCGGCTCACTATTGGCCGACGCTGGTCATGTGTGTGATGACCCAGGAGCTAGCCAATAATGAGACGACGTTCTGACGTCAAATTTATATTTTTGGGTGAACTAACCCTTTTTTTTCCCTTCGGTTTTCAGAATAAAAATGTACATAAAATCAGTCAAATTCAATTTAAAAAAAAAGAAAGAAAACACTTTGGGGCTGTTTACACCTGGCCACTTCATGCGTTTTCTGTGATCAGATAGCTATCCGATCGTAAAAAGACCAGGTGTAAATGCCCTCCGAAACGCATTCGAGACGGATTTGAATCCGATCGCTTAAACCACTTCAGGAGGAGGTCTGGGCCGCATTCCAGGTGAAACTGGACAAGTGTAAATGCATCTGGTTTTTGAAACCACATGTGTAAATTTTACTTCTCCCAAAAATGCTAAAAAATAAACATGTGAGAGCGTGTTATATAGTCTATCAAAGTGGGCAGGTGTAAACAGCCCCTTTGATGCCATTTTTTTTTCAGTTTCAGTGTTGGAGTTTTGCTTATTCTCTACATAAAAAGTATTAAAAGGCAAATAATAAATGATGCTGATAGTAAATTATGAATATGGAAAGGCATTTTCAGTAAAAAAAATGACTGTAGCAAGTCTCATATTAAACAAGAGAGACAGAGAGTTGAGTTGGTAGTATAAAGAATGTTAACAAGAGTGTAGAGACCTATACAATGTTTCCCCCGTGCGTGAAAAGAGCCGTGTCCAGTGTGAAAGTAGTACAGTGGAGCATTTACGGATTAATCAGATTTAACACAGAGAGCTCCATTCATCCCTAGCAGCTGCATTAGAAATAACTCTAATGTAATTCAGAAATCTTGCAACGATCTCTTACATCAGGCCATGACCTTTTCGTGTGACGAGTCAGTGTGTGTGTGTGGTCTTATGTCTCAAAATAGTGGCTCAAACATGGCAAAACATCAGTGTTGCATTTACCATATGAAATGTTCTTATTTTGGCCTTTCTAACCTTTGTCTGGTCCATTTTATTCGCATAGATGTTAATTTTGTGACATCACATTCAAGAATTAACATATACCGTTGCAAATCGAATTCTGTGCACCTTTATTTAAAGACACTTTGTATAAACTTTCCACCTCCTGCTGAGAAATGTCAACCTGTTCTCCATCCATTCCTCCGTCAGCCAAAGTGTTTTTCTTTTTTCCAGCCTCAGTGCCAGCCTGTGACACCCTGACGCTGTGGGATATTGAATGGAAAGGTTCAGTCTGGTACCAGCTAGTCTCTTAATCCTGGCTGAATTTGTTGTTCAGCAGTTGCATAACCAAAAGACGTATTTGAATAACTCCAAAAATGGAGAAAAAATTTCCTCTCACATTTCTCAGTAAAGGGGCATGCAAAAGTAAACCTTATCCATATGGTTCAGCTTTTCTCTACTGTGTTGTCAAAGCCTTCGATTATTTCATAATTGCTGTTATGATATCAAAACTGTTATGAACTGGTCTTGTTGTCCGTTTCTACCCAAAATAAATCATTTCTTTAACGTAAACAACCCAAGCAGAGGAAAGGCTCATGACCATGCCAACAACCTCCAGCGGCTAAAAGAACGTCACCAGGAATCCAACCAACAAACATGAACTATGCTAGCCATTATGTGTTTATGACCCATTGTCCATCATGACAGAAGCATGCCACAAACATTTGTGCTTTGCAGTTTTTAATGCTCTCTCTCACACTGTCCCCAGCTACATCTTCAGACTGAGTTGTACGCGGTTAGGCCAGTGGGCCATTGGCTACGTCACCAGCGACGGCAACATACTGCAGACCATCCCACATAACAAGCCACTGTTTCAGGCGCTCATCGATGGATGCAGAGAAGGCTTGTGAGTATCTCAGACAGCTTAAACTACTAAGTAAACGTCAAAGCTTTGGCCTAGTGCTTGGTGCATGTTGCATGTTGAGCCATGGTGCTCATGTGTCCCCCCCCCCCCCCCCTCCCCCCTCTCTATCCTTAAACTATTCATCTAAACCATTCAGCTGTACTAAATGCCCACTATCTTAACCCAATCACTTGCTTTACTCTTGTTCTCTTTCAGTTGATTTTGAGTTCACATCTCACTTTTTTTAGAGACTGATATTTCTTTGAAATAATATCTAGACAGTGGGACTGAAGACGGGTGGGTTATAATGTCAGTATATGAATTAGTCTGAGCTCATGAATATTAATTTGCTCTTGCTGAATTTTCTGATCTTCCACACTGATTTGGCATTGACATACAATATCATTCTAGTTTTATGTTTGATCAGATATTTTTCTTACCTTTTAATATATCCAACTTTATCTGCATACAAACAGTGTACTAGTGTAAAGCAACATATTCTGTCACAAAAGGTAAATATATTATCACCCAGCTCTTTATATAAAGTTGGATAAATAAGTATGTCCAAAGACATCCACATACATAAAGTATACTCAAATAGGGCGATAAATACTACAGTATGTGGCATATTTAAACTGCTTGATTGTTTTTATCATCACAAAATGTAAACTATATTAAGATATAT
Source organism: Rhinichthys klamathensis goyatoka (assembly GCF_029890125.1). NCBI lineage: Eukaryota > Metazoa > Chordata > Actinopteri > Cypriniformes > Leuciscidae > Rhinichthys > Rhinichthys klamathensis. The sequence goes on from NW_026607045.1 coordinate 19,249, forward strand.
AGTGTATGTTTCCATTCTTTATAACTTGTCACTCTTTTACAGTAATTTCAACTAAATTCCCTTTTTTCAGTAATTAAACTTAAATTGGTCAAAAAGTGCAATAAATCAATAAACCATCAGTTTTTAAGGTTTACTTTACTTTTTACACTGAATTGTCTTAAAAAAAAAAAAAATGTGTATACTGTGTGTGTGTGTGTATATATATATATATATATATATATATATATATATACACTCACCGGCCACTTTATTAGGTACCCCATGCTAGTAACGGGTTGGACCCCCTTTTGCCTTCAGAACTGCCTCAATTCTTCGTGGCATAGATTCAACAAGGTGCTGGAAGCATTCCTCAGGGAGTTTGGTCCATATTGACATGATGGCATCACACAGTTGCCGCAGATTTGTCGGCTGCACATCCATGATGCGAATCTCCCGTTCCACCACATCCCAAAGATGCTCTATTGGGTTGAGATCTGGTGACTGTGGAGGCCATTTTAGTACAGTGAACTCATTGTCATGTTCAAGAAACCAATTTGAAATGATTAGAGCTTTGTGACATGGTGGAAGTAGCCATCAGAGGATGGGTACATGGTGGCCATAAAGGGATGGACATGGTCAGAAACAATGCTCAGGTAGGCCGTGGCATTTAAACGATGCCCAATTGGCACTAAGGGGCCTAAAGTGTAAATTGTAGCCTCTTTTTCCTATTTGTAGTGGAGATGAGTGGTACCCGGTGGAGTCTTCTGCTGTTGTAGCCCATCCGCCTCAAGGTTGTGCGTGTTGTGGCTTCACAAATGCTTTGCTGCATACCTCGGTTGTAACGAGTGGTTATTTCAGTCACTGTTGCCCTTCTATCAGCTCGAACCAGTCTGGCCATTCTCCTCTGACCTCTGGCATCAACAAGGCATTTCCGCCCACAGAACTGCCGCTCACTGGATGTTTTTTTCTTTTTCGGACCTCTGTAAACCCTAGAGATGGTTGTGCGTGAAAATCCCAGTAGATTAGCAGTTTCTGAAATACTCAGACCAGCCCTTCTGGCACCAACAATCATGCCACGTTCAAAGTCACTCAAATCACCTTTCTTCCCCATACTGATGCTCGGTTTGAACTGCAGGAGATTGTCTTGACCATGTCTACATGCCTAAATGCACTGAGTTGCCGCCATGTGATTGGCTGCTTAGAAATTAAGTGTTAACGAGCAGTTGGACAGGTGTACCTAATAAAGTGGCCGGTGAGTGTATATATATAGTACATACATATGTATGTATGTATAAAAATAATATCTTAAATCAAATATTAAATTAAGTTAAAGTTAAAATAGCCAGTGGAGCACTGATTGGCTTTTTCATATTTCAGCTATGTAAATACATGTAATTATTGCCTGCATCTGAGCCAGCAGTGGTACATATTTTAATATTAACTGACTTAAGTTTGATTGAGTGGGGTTCTGGCGCCCCTGTGTTCATATTTGCTCGTTTTGTCCCATTTTATTGGAATCAACTCCCGTAGTTCTTCTGTGAAACATCCCATCAGCTCAATATGTTCTGGAAAACTGGCAATATGTCTTGTAAACACACACACACACACACACACACACACTCCCCTCTTTCTCTTCGTTGGCAGGTGTCTTACTGGCATGTCTGTTTGAGGTGTCTTTTACAGGTTTTAGCTGCATGTATCTGTCACTGTTGCTGTGTCAACTGTCTCTTAACCACATCACACTGGCTTGTGGCTCTGTCTGCCCGGCCTAGTGCCACATGCCAATCTCACACCATCTGAGCTGTACCATGCTTCCCCATTAAGTTCAGATAATGTATCTGATATGCTTGCATAATGCTACTTTCTGGTAAAAGAACTTCACACAAAAGGAACACATTGATTATGTTAATAGACATTTTTCTATCACCAGGCATACACAAGAAACTGATTTCTAAAGAATTTGAACTCCCATCATTAAATTATTTTTCTTTTTTATTATTTGATTATCCTTTTAGTCTTTAATAACTGCTATCAGTTTCATGTAAGATATTTTACCATGTTAAAATCCATTCTGCTGAATTCTTTCCTCACAATCAGCTCGGATAATGCATAAAAAAAGTCTGCAGATTTTGTCTGGACATGTCTCTCTCTCTCTCTCTCTCTCTCTCTCTCTCTCTCTCTCTCTCTCTCTCTCTCTCTCTCTCTCTCTCTCTCTCTCTCTCTCTCTCTCTCTCTCTCTCTCTCTCTCTCTCTCTCTCTCTCTCTCATCTGATTGCCCCAGCCGAGAGGTTTGATCCCTGCTGTAAGTGCAGCGATTCAGACATTGGCTGTGATTGGATGGACTGTGGAGGTGGCCCAGTTTCACAGCACTGCTAATGGAGATGCCACAGAGCCAGTTGCACATGAGGACAAGTCTCTTAACCTCATACTCTTTTTGCTGTCTTTCTCTCCATCTGTAGTTATTTGTTTCCAGATGGGCGCAGTTATAACCCAGATCTCACCGGCTTGTGTGAACCCACCCCACACGACCACATTAAGGTCACACAGGTTAGTAACGGATGCACATACGAGTTGACTTTATATCAGATTTTGTTTTTCATCTTCGTCATCTTTTTTCTCCTCCCTTTTTTCGGTCTTTTCAGGAACAGTATGAGTTGTACTGTGAAATGGGCTCTACGTTTCAGCTGTGTAAGATCTGCGCCGAAAACGATAAAGATGTAAAGATTGAGCCATGTGGCCACCTCATGTGCACTTCCTGTTTGACATCATGGCAGGTACATATTGCAGGTGTTTTATACTCATTTATAATACACTAGTTTATTATATGTATTTAACAATGGCTGGAGATATACATGGACATGTGCAGTACCGGTAAGAAGTTTTGAATAAATGCTGTTCTTTTTAACTTTTTATTCATCTATGTTACAAAAAATATTACGCAGCACAACTGTTTCCAACATTGATAATAACTGAGTATCAAACCAGCATATTAGAATAATTTCTGAAGGGTAATGTGACACTGAATACTGGAGTAATGGCTGATGAAAATTCAGCCTTGCATCACATAAATAAATTATATTTTAAAGTACAGTATATTACAATAGTAAGTGACTATTTTGACGTGCTAAGGCTAATTTCATAACTAGCATTTTTTTATATATTGTAAAAAAACAACACCATGTAATATTTTCACACGTGCACAATTTGTCAAAATTAAAGCTTGATGCACAAACAAATTCTACTAAAATTGATATTTGTCTCGATTTTACCTTTATCTTGAGGTTTCTTCATACGTTGCTTCTCATATTTCATCTAAAGCTCTTCACGGACAGTTGTCTCCTTAGTAACTCAGTATGCTAACTTTATTGGGGCAAAGTTGTTTGGTGTGTTGGGAGTGACGGCACAGCTGTGTGACATTCATAATTAAACAAAAATATATAAATTATTTTTACACAATTCAAACAATTTTATTTGTAATCATTTTTATTTACTTTTATATTTTGTTTATGTACACGCATAAATAAAAAAAGGTCTGGGGCAAAAGTTTCCAAGACAGTTTCCACAAACCTTATGTAACAAAGAAGAGGAATTGAATTATATTATATTATATTATATTATATTATATTATATTATATTATATTATATTATATTATATTATATTATATTATATTATAATATATTATATTATATTATAAAACCCCTGAAGTGTAAGAAACACCCATACACACTCTTATCTGAATATATATATAAATATATACCACCACACTGCTGCAGCTTTTCACACAGCTGTGCTCATGCATGAAATAAACACGTCTTATTTGCATGCGGTATGAAGAAACTCTTTGCATCACATGTAAACGCTTCAGTGACGCCCAGCGCTAAGCTAATGGATCTAGTTAAGAGTGCTTTAATGGCATGCTATGACCTGAATACTGAGCATCATCAGGACTCACTGGAGAATGAACAGCAGGTAATCTGTCTCTCCGTCGCCCTTGCATTTGTCCTGATCTCAAATGCAAGCGGCATGACAGCGGACAGGTGAAGGAAAGGCAGATAGGGTAGGAAATGTGTCCTCTCTGGTTGCGATAATCTTCTGGGTGTGTGTTGCTGTGTGTATTAATGTGTGTCAGTGTATGATTGTGATTGAGGATGTTTACATGGGTGATGTTACACATTTGGGATGAAGTGTTTATGTGTTTACAGTTTAAGGACTGGCCGTATTCTCAGAAATGTTCCAATCTAGGGTGTTGTCCAAGCACCAGAGCTTCTCTTTCGATAAACAGATACTTCTGGGCGGCGGTAGGGCCAGCTAAACTCGGACGCCTCAGCCAGATGCATGCTACGTGTGTATCTTTGTTTGTTTTTTTCCTTTTATAATGGAAACTTGATTCACTCAAGCTGATCTGAGCATAAATCCTGATTCGAGTCTCTGTGCTTGGTTTGAGTCTGACCAGCAACATGCCCATTCCCTGTATCTCTCCCCAATAATATCATACAATTCTTCACTACATCACTAGAAAATTTAAGGGAAAAGTAGTACTATTGTAGTGTTTTGTGTTTTTTGTTCTGTTGGGCACTTTTGTTTTCCCTCTGCTACACATCAGATCTGCTACCATCTGGGTTTTTGATGGGTTTGGCTCAGATTTGGGATCATTGACCGTGAACCAGTCTTTACTGCATGAACATTGAAGTGAAGCGCTCAAGTTAATTAAATTCAGAAGAGCACTTCATCGAAACTATACAGTGGCCCCCAAAAATTATCTGTGAGCTTAAAAAGGTATGAATGTCACTGCCTTAAACAATAAAATTTCAAATCAAAGTGCCATTTATTTGAACAGAAAGATTGCACAAGCTCACATTTTTCAAGCAAAACATTTCAGAAAAAGGAAAAAAATATTTTGATTTTATTTTATAAAACAGTAGACATACTGCTCAAAATTAAGATTAAAAGTATGCAGACACTTTCTGCTCGTGAAATGTTAGTGGAGCACGCTCGTAGTTGATGTGTTACTTTAATTTTAGATGCAAGTGTTTACTTTTGTTTGTGAGTGTGAGAATGTGTGAAGAAGGATGTCATATTTCCTTCAGGTCAGAATTGTTGTCACTGAACACACATTGTCACAACACATTTAAAATGACATCCAAAAGGCCTCAGCTGTGATCCATCACAAGTCCATTCTTAGACAACAAGAGAGCTTTTTGAATCTCCTCTGCTGTTGTTCACCCTCTCGTTTTTAAAAAAACGGCAAGGATGGCTTCCCTTTAACCTGTCACCTGCCTATAAAAGGGACCTAACTGTTAAATAAACCACTGAACCGGTTGAGAAGTGTCGTCTCGTCTCCTAGCTGGCAGGGAGATTAATATTCATTGCTGTTTTTTTTTTTTCCTGGTAAGTTTACGAACACACATCAGTGAAGTCTTGAAGGTGACTGACTATCCCTTAGAAATCTCACTCTTTTTTTAATAATCCGAGTCAGTTGGGGTGTGTTTCTCTCTCTCCGGTTAAGGGCTCTAATTAGGATTAGGTTTCAAACGATGCTTTGATGTTTTTCCGCGCGACCCCTCAACCAGATGGCAGCCATGATCATCTTTTGTTCTTGTAAATATAGACACACTTTGATTCTCAGAGTTTAATGGAGGAAATGAAAGATGATTGTTGTTCATTTTGCCATGTGTAAGCCGTCTCCAGCCCGTACGGAGGCGTGCGACGTGGCGGAGTGGCCTGCGTGTGTGTCTGTCTTGCTTTGCTGTATCCTAAATCGAAAAAGAGAAATTCGGTACCAGGCCTGAGGGGGGTAGCATGTGCGTTCCAGCTGTTTGTAATCAAACATGACTCTTCAGATCCTGCCAGTAAAGAGTTTCCTCATGGCCAAGGCATATTTCCACAACAGTGTGTCAGTGTTTACAGCGCTATACAAATAATCAGACCTGAACCGTTGAGGTTGATATCAGCGAAGGTACTACACCATGTGCGTGTGCTCATGTCTGTTTCGATTAAGAGGCGGTTTTCTGGAGCCTTTCTGTGTGTGTGTGTTTGAGAGTGCACGTGTTGGAGCCTTTGTGTGTGTGTATGTTTGAGAGTGCACGTTACAAGTGTGTGCGCTAGTGTTTTAAAGTTCACTCAGTGTGTCCTCGACTCTTTTCTGCAGGATTCCGACGGTCAGGGTTGCCCGTTCTGTCGCTGCGAGATCAAAGGGACTGAGCCCATCATTGTGGATCCGTTTGACCCACGCAATGAAGGAGCCAAGTGCTTCTTCCTGGACCACTTCAACTCCCCTATGCTGGACATGGATGACGATGATGACAGAGAGGAATCATTGGTCATAGACCACATCAGGAAGGTACAACATCTATAAGATTCCCAACATGATATTGACATTGATCTTAATTACTTAGACTACTGTTCAAAAGTTTGGGGTTGATAAGATTTTTTTATTTAAAAAAACAACAACATATTTTTTTATAAGTAGTCTCTTAAAGGTGCTAAATGTAACTTTTCTGAAATGAATCCTTTTTTTCATTGCCTGTGTGTGAAGGGGTTGTAATCACACATTACAATGATCCACTTGTCGGGTTTTGCTATTACCTCTGAAGGCCAGTATTCCTATTTCTATGTGAAGTCTCCGGGTCGGATTTTCTGCGAAATCCATCGGATGTGACGTGCATGCGCGCTCCCGAGCCCTTTCTCCTTTTTATATACAGTCTATGCGACGGCACTGCAGCTGACGACATGGAGTCTGATAACACCAAAAAACGACCTTCCTCCAGCACAACACAGACTCCAACACAAACTCCACATTAATATAAAAAACAAAACAAAACAAAAATGTATCTGCTGAAGCTCGTCAGGCCAAACGTGAATCGGATCGACTTGGGACGAAAACACGGATCAACATCGGCAGAGCGTTTGAATTATGGAGAGACCTCTGCTATTTTTATTGTGATAAATTACAAGTTTTCAGATATGCTGAAATAAATAATGGTAAACTGTAATGAAATGGCAAGGTAAACTACAACATACATGAGACATGAAATGAATACAAAAGACTGTTCCACGATAACAAAAAGTAGGTGCTTTAGGATGTAACTTTTATTTTATGTACTAGATCTACTGTCTAACATCACTCATCCCACTACTATCATATTGTTTATAATTTTCAGACACGTTCAGTACAGTAATGTTACTTCCTACGATCTTACTGTTACACTGAAATTGTTCAGTCTAGTTCACTAACCGTTTTCGTTATCATATTATAGATTCACCTATGTTGACATTGCTGATTGTGAAAGATACACGAATAGTTAGTGAAATGCCTTATTATGCTAACAGCACATGTCGGCTAAATGCAGTCAATGTAACGTTATCATGGTACGAGCATGGAGCATTAGTTCAACGTCAAGCTGATAAAAGTAGCCTATTATTATAACGTTGCAGTGGGAGTTTACATGAGTTCCCAGCATGTTGTGTGATGCTTTCTCCGGTGTGTTGAAAGTCTCAGTCAGTGTGGCCGCCCGGCCGGTACCATGAGTGCTCGCTCTTGTGTTCGAGCACGCGCAAGAGCACGAGCGCTCTTGTAAAAATTGGTTGCAATCTGAAACACCACCGATAGAGGCCGCTAAAAAATACATATAGCACCTTTAAGCTGTATTTTTGTGCAAACCGTGATAGATTTTTTTCAGGATTTTTTTGATGTATATAAAGTATAGAAAACAGCATATGTTTTTATAACATTACTTACTGTCAATATGACTAAGTATTAGAAATATGAATTATTTACGCTTAATATTTTTCATGATCTTATTGTGAACAATTCACCAGGGCATGTTATTAAATAGATAAAAAAAAAAATCTTGACCACGTAATATTTTATCTAAATGTATCAACTTGTTCACCTCTGACACAACTTTCATGTCACCAAGCCCTTTTATTTTTCAATCCTTCCCATCCATTCTGCTGTGTAATGCCTACTTTTTATGACCCAGTCAATTCCTGATGGATAAAATCAAATCAAATGCAGACATACTTTTTTTTTTCACACTCTGGAATACATGTCTAATGCATTTCATGTTGACTTAAAGCCAGATCACTGTCTGTTATCACAGGTCTACAAGTATTTAGCAGTTTGTTTCTGCCTAAACCTGCTCAGTAGATACGACTTCATTCATCTCTGTTGTCATTCCACGACCAATCTTCTTTTTTCCCCTAGTGGTTTTAATCTCATTCTTTACTGGACTTCAAAGAGACCTATATCTTGCTTTTATATAGGTGCAAT
>NW_026607045.1:632500-787500 GCF_029890125.1 Rhinichthys klamathensis goyatoka
TTCTACTCACATACACCGTCCCCCGATGGAAGGAGATACTCAACCAAGGATGAACAGACTTCTGGGGCCGCTGCTGTCTTTCCGAGCAGCACAATGATTTGTTCGGGAGTTAACACGCCTGTCTGAGCCTGGAGTTCTAACCGTCCTCTACACACCCAAAGCCGCTGGATTTGGCTTCTGATATTTGACCGACTTTCGGTTTTCTAAAGAATCAATGGATTTGTTTGTTTGTTAGCCACCAGCGCTGAAAAGTCCATTTTATTGTGGCTTGGCTCCACTGGGCTGCGGATATGTACATTGTATCAGTGTTAGGGTGACCTTGTTGCGAAGCTGTCCATTGATTTGACAGAGGCTTTTGTGGAAGTTTTCACATTGTCCAGCTTTGCTGGGTGAACTGCCATCCGCCATGAGCTACATGCTGGTGAATAATGGCCTTTTTCGGGAGAAGTTCCACAGAGGAAGCGCGCCCAACCTTCTCGCCCCTCCTCGAGTTGAATCCTTACGACCGCTTCACAAACGGCTCAGCATGGAGGCCCTGAAGAGCAAGGCTCCTGATCTGGGGCCGATTATGTGGCCATCTCTCGTCACCATCTGTAAATGGAAGCAAAGTTTGGCTGAGAGACTTCTAAAGAGACACCGAAGGAGTTGCAGTCAGGTTAGCAGCTATTTATTCGGTTTAACCATCAAGTCTATAATAGTAAACCATCATGCTATCCCATAACAGAATCTTGTAGATAGTGTCTCTCAGACAATAGCCAGAATGTTTTTTTAAAACCAGACCACTTGAGAGGAATAATTGTTCACAATTTTCCGTTGGTCCTTTTAACCGCTTTCTCGCTTTTGTTAGATAATACCATTTTAAGCTCTCTCACTCACTTTCTCTGGTGGATTTAGCCTCCCTCCCAATTTTATTGAACCATTGAACTGGTTTCATAATTTCTGAAGTTGATTACACAGGCCTGGCTCTCGACCAGAAGCGTCCCATGCATTAGCCTTTGAAACATCTCTCACAGATGCTGCCAGCACTCAGAAACATATTCCAGTGGAAAAGAGACTAATGAAACTAATCAATGTAAGAGCTGTCTTCTGTCTTTAACAGGACGCCAGGGGTGTTAAAACAATTTAAGGTTGGATGTGCAGCCTGGAGCCAGTGCTATGCAAAATAGACACTGTGAGAGGTTTATGTATGTTAGGCTGGAAGTTTATGTACAGTATGTTAGGCTGGATTTGCAAGCATCAATCTTACCACTCTCGCAGATTGGTGTGCTATTATTTTTCGAAGACAATAAAATTGGCAAAAAAATAAAAAAATCCCACAGAGGAAAGGACCTAGCTATATCTAGGGACCAGAATTTAATAGAGACTTGGGCCATTAAGTAACATCCTAGCAACTGCATAGCAACGCGCTAAGAACCTCTTATTTGTGCAACTGTATTGGAACAGTTGTGGCGGTGAGCAAAGACCTGCATATTCTTTAGAAAACAAAGATTAGTAGATATAGCTAAAGTGTAGTTAAGGTACAAATTGACAAGATGGAAAGGATATGAGGACATTAAGGCCCTGGGGAAAAGGAACAAGTCATTGAGGGTTGACAGTCTCTAAGGAGCTGAAACTATCTTTTAGTGAACACTAATGGTGATTATCATGGTGTTGGTGGTGCTTAATGCAGTGGCCATGGGCTAGGTTCAGGGAATTCTTAGATCCAACAAAAAGCTCTAAAGCTATTCCCCCAAAGTAAGTGTTGGCACCGCGTCTCTATCCTCTATCTGCAAAGCTAACCTCTCTGCCCCTTATATTAAATTATAGTCACTCCTCTGTTTAACTTTGCTTTTTTTAAGATCGCCCTCTGCTCCTGGGTTCCATGCACTCCTCCAAAATCCAATTAGCAAAACCCAGGAGGAAGTCCTCATAACTTCCAGGACTTCTTATTCCATAATTCAGTGAAGTGGTGCGGTTGGTAAATCTGAGGCCAGGTCAGCGGTTTAAGCACAGATGGTTATTCTAGCAGCCTTTAGCTCTCCTTCAAGCTGGGACACCAAAAGCTCTGTTCAGATGCTCTTTATAATTGTTTCGGTAACACTTTACAATAAGGTTTCATTAGTTAACATTAGTTAGTTAATGTATTAACTAACAATGAACAAAATATTTGTTACAGTATTCATCGTTGTTAATATTAGTTAATAAAAAACAGTTGTGCATTGTTTATTCATGTTATTTCACAGTGCATTAACGAATGTTACCAAACACAACTTTTGATTCTAATAATGTATTAGTAAATGTTGAAATTAACATTAATTTAGATGAATAAATGCTGTAGAAGTCTTGTTCATTCTTAATTCATGTTAACTAAAGTTGTTAACTAATGAAACCTCTTTGTTAAGTGTTACCGTTATTTATTTTCCACTGAAGTTTTGGCCAAAAATGTACTGTTTAACTGAATATTTCTGCATGCTGTGTATACAGTATATTGAACCCCTCCAGAGCTCCTAGTTATTAGCATGTGTTAACACAGACCAAAGTTTGTCACTTCAGTTGATGACTGTCAGACTCTGTCAAACTTTACGATAACTGCTGAGCTAAGTTGAAAGCAGTAAAGTAAACTCGCACACTCTCTGTAGCTCTCTCATTGCCTTTAATGGGCACGAACTGAGCATGTGCTCCACTAGCAAATGACTGTACCATCATTCCTCACTCTCAGATCTCAGACAGAGGGGCTGTACAGCAGTTTTATCTGTGGATCCTGCCACTACTTTTCCAGTGAGTAAAAATCGTCCACTTTTCATCTGAAGTAGACACTCAGAAAAAAGCTTTCAGCAGAGCTACAGTACTTGTTCGATCCCTCATACTGCAGCGGAAAATGGATTTTATTTTACAAAATGTGTGTGAAATCACTGTGTGTAGAAACCATCTAAGGACCGAGACTGATTTTGTAGCCCCACCTTGTGGTGGTCAATTTGAACTACAACAACAGCACACAAGGGACAACCAGAAAACATGAACATTGTTTTGCCTTGGGCCACGTGATATATATAGTTTAGTTTAGTTTAGTTTAGTGTAGCTTGCCATGACTTCGCAAAGTGAGATTGTTTATCCTTGCTTTTTTTCTTTCATATTAACACCATACCATCCTGCTATGGTAATAAAGTAACTCAATGCACTCTTTTATGATAGAGAAATGTTCTCAGGTATTCTGTAAAGCTCTTTCAGTGGTCATTTACATTAATACCTTTTACTTTTTCCCCCAACAAGCCTATTAAGGACGAACTGAGGTCCAACATGTACGTGTCAGACTGTGTATAGACTTTCTCAGCATATGGTCATCCTCTTTTTGAGGTAAAGGAGAGATGCGCTCTGGACCATAATGGCTTTCACTGAAGCAATAAATAACCTGTCACACATTCATTGACAGGACCAATCAGCTGCTTAAACTCTAAACTGCAACGTGGGTTTGGCTTTTGTGTGGGGATCTTGCCGTTTTCTGAAGAGTAGGAGTTCTTGACACGTCATAAGTGTGTGTGTGTGTATTTACAGTTTTGGAACAGCACGAAGAAACGGAGGGTTGATTACTGAGAGCAGTGGAAAACACTGTTCGAGAGGGGAAAGGAGAGAAGAGCGTATCTCGTTTTTTGTGAGAATTAAGATTCGGGTAGCCCGAGTACTTCACTTCTATTAAGAGCTGCAAGAGAGAGTGGGCTTTTAATTAGAACCCTAATCCCAGACACTCCCAGCGCCTGTAGTGTGAATTATAGAGCAAAATATTTCGTCATTCATTGTGCCTTCTAAAACACCTCCAGCTCCCTGAATTCATGCATACACAGTGTCCAAAATGAACACTTGCCAAGTGCCAAATGCAAGTTAAAATTGTCTTTGGTGAGTAAATGTTAAAATGGGAATACTTGCCATTTGGATGATATCTTTTTTTTACAATAAGAACTGCAACATTAAGCGTTTTGAATCGATTTGTTAGAACGATAGTCTAAACCTCGCTGATGTAAGTGACGTGCGGCATTCAAATCCAAGACATTCAAATGTCAACTAAATAATGCATCATCTAATGACTTTTACTTTTATCTTCGACACAGACGCTAAAAACATACTGTATATGGAAGCTTTTTTTCAGGTTTGTTAGAAATATGAAGGTAGAAAAACAGCAAAATATTTCTGCTATCATAACCTAAATAAATAACATTTAAAATACAAATATTTTATTATTATTATTTTTTTTTTTATATTTTTGTTAATACTAAATTAATAATATATTATAATTATTAAATAAAATAAATTGTAAAATATAATGAATATTTTTGTCAACATATAATTATCTAATAGTAAAGAGTATATAATATAAAGTGTATTTTACATACAATATAAATAAATCTAATGTATTACCATTTAATCAACAACATCAGCCTGGGACCTTTGATAATTGTATCTGCGGTTATGTGAGTGAGCAGTGTAGTGTGTGGGAAAAGGCATCCACATTAGGTGTCATGTTCTCTCACCCTTGTGAGTAAAGCTGCTTGAGTGGGCACTGTGACGTGTGTGAATGTCAGGGCTGACCACCTGTCATTTGATGCTCTGTCTGGTGAAAGGTGGGAAAATTAATTTGACAGCATCTTATGACATTTTCAACAGTATTATACAAGGTTTTATCTCGATGACGTGGTATCACAGCTTGCTGGCACCCATGACTAGCATTTGTCATTGACACATGGCACACACACACACATCCTGAGGCTGTCATGATTTCAAGCATTGACAGTGAAAAGTGGTGTTTGTCATCATGTTAAAAGTGTGATAGAAAATGCACAACACTTTCATTTGGGAATTGGAAATGGCTGACATTTTCCCACTGGATGCTTTAGCTACAGTACTTTTTAACTGACTTAGCTCACACATTTCAAATATACATTATTCATGCATTATAATTCTATCCTACCATTTTCATGACACAAAATGCAACTGCAAAGATTACAATTGGCTATGTTAGGGAATGATAGTTAATTTTTTACTGAGTACAGAGATTATACATGAGACTGCCTTTTATTTATTTTTTTGTGTTAATTTCTTTATACAGTTGCATGTTGCATTGTTGTCATCATATTCCATGTCAATAGCATCCAGTTATCATCTCAGAAATCAATTTTTACTTTTAATTTTTACTTTACTTTTTTTTTGTGCTGTTTTGATACAATTTTGTGAAAAGATTTCTTTTTTTGGTAGTCTGATTCAAGTCATGATGCAGTATGTCTAATTGATGCGTCATATTTGACTGCAGTGGAGGGTTTCAGTGGATAATGACTGAAAGTTTCAGTCGTATGGACTGCTTAATTTGTAGCACGTTTCTATTATTTTAAACCCTTTTGACTTTCTCTGTTAGGGAAAGGTGGCCAGGATATTTTTCAAAAATCTTTAGTGTTCTCAAAAAGAAATGAACTTGGAGTTCATAAATGATATCCTAGCTCAGCTAAAAAATAATTTACAACCCATATGACTTTCTTTCTGAGAATACTAAAGATTTTTGAAGCACATCCTGACCACTCTTTTCTATGCGAAGTAAAAAGGTTTTACAATGACAGACATTTTTGATGGTATTTTTGCTTTACTACCATCAAAAAAATAAACGCATAACAAATCGCATCAGGCTGAGTTTGGGGCGGCATTTCCTTTCCTTTCTTGTTTTTTGTCAAAGCACCTCGTTACATTCACATTCTGTTCAACCCCATTAGTAGAGCTTGATACTGTTTGTGTGCCCTGCAGGTGGGATATAAAATGTCACAAGAATTTAATTGGAATGTGGGCGGAGAGAACCTTGCTTAATTGTAGGTTCATATAAATTGAATGTTCCACAGAGATTGTTAATTATGCGAAATACTGTATGATTAACTTGCATTTAGAATGCATACACAACCACACACTCTGAACTAATCGCTAAAGCCTTCATCATCAACCTTCAGTATGTTTTATTAATAATTTTAATATAAGCTGACTGCCAGCTGGGAGACACTATGTGAGGGAGGATTACTAAATCAGAATGAATAACCACACAGCTAAATAATGAATCCTAAACTAATATTAAGCACTGGTAATGCCACTGTGAAGAGAAAGTGGCTTTTATTTTTACTGAGCTGTACCGTGTGCTGGTGGCCAGTAGGTGGGGATAATGTACACTGGTTGAGCGGACAGTCAGTGCAGCACACTGGGATTGATTCTGATGTAGCTGGATGGTTTAACTTAAGCAGTTAAGCATCAGTTGCTGAGCATAAAGCCCCTTGTTTTGATTAAATGTGACTAGGTTGGTTATAAATAGAAATCTTATTGAATTAATGAGGCTCAGTGATCCACAGGCTACAGGCTGTAGCTCCGCTGTTCCTTGCAGTTTTGTGTTTCTGCTGCTGAATTATGGATTACAAAATATCCTTTACTTTTGTTTATTAAACTCTTAAAATGCAAATAACGGCCAATCTGCTGCATTAATTATCCTCTCGTTTGAAATGCCTACTACTGAACAACTTCAGTATGCCACTGAAGTTGTTGCTAACAGCTTTTTAGTAATAAAAATATATTGTTGTGTGTGTGTGTGTGTGTGTGTGTGTGTGTGTGTGTATATGTAAGCAATAAGGTACGAGAGGCTGTGCTGTATCGTGAATAAGTAACGGCTGGAGGGCGTTGTTAGGCACGACGCGAAGCGGAGTGCCTGCAACCCCTTCAGCCGTTACTTATTCACGATACAGCACTTGCCTCGAGTACCTTATTGCTTTTATAAAACGGTTGCCACACAATAAAAATATTAAAGCCGAAAAATATGTATCTATGCAACTTTCATGAAGTAAAATCACTAAAAGCCTGCCTTCCGCTGGAAAAAATAGTCCCGGAACGTGAACAGCAACAGAAGTTACATATATTATTTCGCCAATAGATGGCGGCAAAGACTGTCTTTATGAGTGAGTGAGTGAGTGAGTCTGTAGAGAAGGCTTTTGAAAGGACTCGAACTTGTGATCACGGAGAAGACAGACGCAACTGACAGATGACTAACGTTATGCACGGAAAACCCCATGACTGTTAAAAGGACAAAATATGCAGCGGACATTCAAACGCATTTTTTTATTATGAATATAGGACTGACCTGAAGGAAAATGCTACGTCTACTGTAAATGCAGGTACACTCGCTTACTCGATCTCTCACAATGCTCTGCTCTAGCTTTAAATGAACAATATCAATGAGATGAAACATCTGTTTAAGTTGCTAAGAGTGGTTGCTAGGGGTGTTGTGTAGTGATACATAGAACCGTTGGGTGAAGCGGTCATAGCCGTGTTTTATCGTGAATAAAGCACAGCTATTGACCAATCAGAATCAAGGATTGGAACTAACCGTTTTATAAATATATATATATATATATATATATATATATAAGATTTATTTTTATCATTCACAAATTTTAAATGCATTTTTATCTCAAGTTGTTGTTGAAAAAAAGCTTATTTTATTAAATTTAATTATTATTATTATAAGTTATATATATATATATATATATATATATATATATATATATATATATATATATATATGCATACACACACACACACACACACATTTATTTATTTATTTGTTTATTTTGTAAAATAAAGAAAAACTTCACCTATCAGTTATATTCTTTTTAATTCAGTTTAGTTACTTAGTCCATACTTTGCTGCATACTCTGTTAGGTAATATTGCTTTGTGAAGTCTGCACCCGCCCGGGCTCAGAAAAACTCTGCATTGCGGGAACAAAGGTGATGCTTGTGAGGGCCCTTCTGAGACTAAAGTGACAAATGAGACACACCATGGTCTTGTCGACTTCACTGATGTAAAAGCAAAGACCACAGGACCTCCACATCAAGTGTGCCATTTGGGACAGGGCAATTAAAGTTCGCTGCATCGCTTGTCAACCGGGAAAAGCAAAGAGTTAGGTTAATTAACTGTATTATTATCTGGTTATTAAAACTATTTATTGAACATTGGGTTTGTTGTATCATATTTGCCATTGCCGCTGCTTTATTAAAAGCATTAAACCACCGTGTTACAGTGATATTTTTTTCAAATGCTAAGGAGGATTTAGAACACTTATTAGTTCAATTTGTACTGTGTATACATTTCTGTCTTCCTTCGGGCTATGTGGCTTATATCTCTGGAATAGCTGCGAGCTTTTCGTGTACTTTGAGCTTGCTGCAAGAGATCATTTGAATGATTTTATCATGTTGAAAAAGTGCAGCTGTCAGTAAGACATCCGTCTGTCTGATTGGGGGGGTTTGGGGTCCCCAGCTGTTCAGGGTTTGATTGCTTCTGCCTTGAGCAGAGATGCTGTCAAGACACACCGCCAGTCAAATCATCAATTGACAAAGAGCTTCCTCACATACACACACAAACGCACTCGTCTACCTCTCTTTCTTCTCTTATTCCCTCTTGTGTTCTTTCTCGACGTCTTCCTAACTAAAACATGCCTAGTGTCTACAAGTAGCCGGCTTTCTCTCTCCCTCTCTCTCTCTGACGCACACACACACACATACAGAGCCCTCTCACTAGCTCTCTCACTGTCAAGAGCCACTGCTCAGATACCGCCCAGAGGAGTGCTGCTCACCACAGCTGCGTCCTCTTCTGCTGCCGCCTCCACCGGGATACAAATGGAGAGACAGGGAGGTGAAAGACACAGGGCAAGAGGAGGAGAGGAGCGCACATTGGGGATGACAGCTTACCTGAGCAAGCAGCAGAGCTGCTGTGTGGAGATGCACGGGCGCGTGGGAGATCGCGGAGGGGGCGAGGTGCCCTGCTCTTGCAGCTGGCAGCATGAACCACAGCATGGATACAACTACCAGCCCTCATCCTCCCCGTCCATGTCCACTCTGCCCCGTCAGAGGGCCAAACTCACGGCTTCGCGCTCCGAGAGCTCCTGGAGGAGTCCCAGCCGCGGCGTGCTGCAAGCCAAAGGGGGGAGCTGCGATCTGTGGACCGAGTGCGGCTGCCATCCTCACAACTGGCACGAGCCGTACCAGGTAACCGGTGACATCTGGGCTAGGTAACAGGAATGTGTGGGGACAGGTCCATTATGGGTAATCTGATGTGAGGACTTTAAGTAATAGTGAGAAAAGCGAATGAAGTCGGGTTGATTTAAGTTGTTTCGGGCTTGAAAACCCCGTTGTAAAATTGTGTTTTTCGGGTTACAGTTACGGAAACTAAGAAAATCTATGTATATTAATTGTATGTTAAAATGTGTACGGTCAGTAAGGTTTTTTTTTATTTTATTTTTTTATTAATACTTTTATTCAGCAAGGATGAATTAATTTCATCGAAAGTTACAGTAATATTTAAAGTATAATTCTACTAAAGAATTCTATTCTTAATAAATGCTGTTCTTTTGAACTTTTTATTAATCAAATAATGTCCACAAAAATATAAGCAGCACGTCTGTTTTCAACATTAATAATAATAATAAATGGTTCTTGAACACCAAATCAGCATATTAGAATGATTTCTGAAGGATCATGTGACACTGAAGACTGGAGTAATGATGCTGAAAATTTCAGCTTTGCTGTCACAGGAATAAATTACATTTTATAATATAGTAAAAAAAAAAAACTTGTTTTAAACTTGAATCATTTTCGCATATATTTCTGTTTTGATTGTTATTTTTGATCAAATAAATGCAGCCTTGGTCAGAAGTCAAAAACAATAAATTCCAGTAACAAAGATCCAGTAATCACAAACAACTGGAAAAGTCATGGAAATGTATCGGTTAACGAAAAAAGTGGAAACCCATTGAATGTGTATGTTTGAAAACTGTTTTAAATGCCAGCTGGACAGATAATATTCTGGTTTTGAATGCATGTGGTTATTGAATATTTGGTTATCAAGTGGTCTTCATCAATGTTGGATATGTTGCTGTAGCCATAAGGAGGTGTGTTCTCTTCTATAAGTGCGTATTACCCCTGGAGCCCCTGTTCTGATCTGCTTGTTGTTCTTGTTGCGATGTGCTGAAATCATTTTTTATCGCATGAACTGTTATACACAACATGGCTCTCATATCACAAATACTAGAGCGGTGATGATAAAGTAATCTGTTTGTGCATGAGAGAGAAAGATCCAGCTAAAAACCCAAATCAGGCCAATGCATCACACCCCATCAGTGCACAAACACAGCTGGACGCTGAAGACCCTCTGTTTGTGTGTGTGTGTGTGTGTGTGTGTGTGTGTGTACCTGATATTTCCTACGTCATGGGGATCGAATAAGGATAGTAATACCAGTAATTTTTTACCTTGTGGGGACTTTTTTTTTTTTGGTCTCCATGAGGCAGAATTGGAGCTCTCATTTGGTACTTCCTGCGTTAAATCTAAAGTTATTCAGTGCATGTGACACACATTTTGTGTTTTGTCCAACACAGTCTCATGAAAGTGCGTATCTATACCACGAATGTCATTTCTCGTGCCATTTATACGCCAAAAATGGTTTTTGCGTGCATATGCTACGCACTGAAAACCCCTTGGGTAGGTTTAGGGGGGAGGGGGGTGGGGAGTGCGTGCGTATTACACGCCATAAAGTGCGTATCATATGCACGCGAAAACTGCGTATCATATAGACGCAAAAAACATTTTTGGCGTATAAATGGCACGAGAAATGACATTCGTGGTATAGATACGCACTTTCATGAGATCGGGCTCGTTTTGTCTCAAAACCTTAATATACAGTACATAAGCAGCAGGATTGTTCTGCCTGCTAATTGTAAGATTCTCATTACATTTGTTTTGACCCATTTCTCAGTACTAGAGCTGAAGAGAATGATGCTACCAATTTAGATGCATTTTAACACTTAAATATGGAGATTGGTCTAGTGATTGGTAATGTGATGGCAGACACAGGAAGGGTAGAGAGAAATGACCTTGTGGCTTTGCTTCCACCACCTGTCTCTACATGAAAACACCTCCTCTCTTCTCATCTCTGGCAGTCCAGTGTGATGTATAGGGCTTAGGGGACGTTGTGTGTGCAGGCTGAGAGTGGTTTTCAATCACCTTGCAGCTCAAACTGTTGACTGGACATGGTTAGATCTCTCTCTGATCATCTTTCCGTTCAGAGAAAGTCACCAAGAGACACTTTTAACCAATACTTTTACTATAGGACCAGTGGCAAATTATTTAGTTTTTGTGTGTTTACCAGCACTCAATAATTTGTATATTAATATTAAGGAATTAAAAAAGCCCCATACATATATGACATTTTTTCCTCTCAGCATATTTAATTTGATTGCAATACAGCTAATACATTTGATTAATTCATAAGAATGTCATATATATATATATATATATATATATATATATATATATATATATATATGTATATACTTCTTGCAAAAACATTTAAAAAATCTAAGCATTATTTTTTAATAAAAAAAAAATATATATATATATATATATATATATATATAATTAAATCAATTAGAGAAAAAAAATCAGGGTCAGTAATTTAAAATGTTTTTGCAAGAAGTCTCTCAAGCTTGCAAGGCTGAATTTATTTGATTTCCATTTGAATATGTTTAAAAATGTAATTTATTCTTATGATGGCAAAGCTGAATTTTCTGCATCATTACTCCAGTCTTCAGTGTCATATGATCCTTCAGAAAACATTCTAATATGCTGATTCATTTCTTCTTATTATTAATGTTAAAAACAGTTGTGAATGTGCTGCTTAATATTGTTGTGGAAAATCTTTGTTGTTTCTTTCGGATTCTGTGATGAGTAGAAATCATTTATATGAAATAGAAGTTGTAACATCATAAGTGTCTATACATGTCTTTTTGATCAATTTCATCATTGCTGAATATAAATATGAATAATTTCTTTAAAAATGACCCCAAATTGATGAATGGGATTATTACTATTCATTTTTTTTTAATTTAGTAAAGTAGTTATAAATAGAAATTTAAGCATTAAAATAAAACCCCTATTATATGAATTGGTGTTATATGGGGTCCCTCTGTCTGCTGCTCTTGGATGCTTCTTTGAGTTGGTGTCTCTGTGGTTTTCAGCTCTTTTAAGACTGTTGTTGTTGACTTATTTTTTTCTTGTGCATTATTGACTGTGGAGTGGTAGCTCTATGTATAGTTTCTGTGGCCTGAATTATTGAGAGTGGTAAAGTGGGACAGGAGCAGAGTCTCTGAACGCCTTTGCGAGACCTCTCTGAGCAGCACATAACACATCTGCATACCAATCATTTTTTATCGTCATCTTTGACGTTTGGTTAAGCAAAAAACCAACTACTAGTTGGAGTTTGCAGTTGTTTGCTCTACTGCGGTATGCAAATACCCATTGCTGTTACACTGTTTTCTAAGAGCAAGATGGTCAGTATACTGTAGTAATTAATCTTCATTCAGTTATATGCTCATGACTGGTTTCTTTGTTTCACTAAAGGGTATTTTTCATCTGGTAATTTGATATACCGTAAATCAAATTAGGAATGTCTGATGAGTAGTTTAATTGAAGTTTACATTCATCCCTCTCGGTATTTTATTCACGAGGTACAATTTTAACATCTAAGGTGAATTGCTATCACTCATAAGGACAACCGTAATTATTCCATTGTGCTTATTAACACACAATTAACCTCAGTGTTGATGGGGTCCCTAGGTACGCCACGCACGCTGTATTAATCATGTTTTGCCTGAGTAGCAATGCACTTGACACCCATTTTTGAGGCGCTATGGCTTTCTGATCAGTGGTCTGGATCTCATAAACATTTGCAATGTGCCACAACACACAACGTTAAACACTTCTCAAAACACTCACACTAGCTGAAAAAAGTATTTGAGAAGTCTGACGTGTTGTTTTAAGTTACATAAAGTGGCATAAACTGAGTTTCAACCGGAGCACTTTCTTGATCTTGTGTTACCTGCCCTAAAATGCTGATACGCTGAAAACAGACACTTCTGTGTACCAAGACTTTTCCCAACTCTGCAGAGGCATGAGGATGCTTAAAGCAGAAAGTCTGCCCCAGTTTGGCTCCACAATAAGCCCATAAGATGTTTGTGTTCGTGCTCTCTTTACCAAACACTGCAAAGCTGGTCTGCCCTACGTCATACACACACACTTCAGACACAGCATCTTATCTATTTCTTGCATCTTTAGCCTTAAAAACACTATGATATTCTATGATATGCTGTTTCATTCTATAGCATGCTGTAGCATTTTTAACACAAATAATTGTTTATCCTCTAATGTTTATTGAGAGCCGTGTGAAGCTGATTATGTAATGCTCTCGTCTCACCTCTGTGCTGGGCTGGGCCACGTGAGCGCTGGCTGAAAGAGGCCGGTCGTGCTCTGTATCCATGTGTTTGCGAGCACTTACACACAGATAATGCTGGAAACAGGCAGCATCCACTTCCACCGATTGTGAGTGAATTAATGAACACATCAACAAAGAGTCTGTGTGCCCATTGAAAAGCTTTTTCTACTAAGATTTATTCAAATCTGTCTGTTTTGCCCAGCCAGTGTTTTAACTAAGTGCTAGGTATTTTGCAGTGCGTATTTACATCGAGAGTAGATGTTTTCTGTGTAGATTTTAGTCTTTCCTCTCATCAGCTTCATACAGTCTAGTCTACATTAGCACTATTGACATGAGACATGTTAGTCCAGCATCCCACTGCCCCTGTTGCCGATAAAGATGCGTGTGCAAATAAATTCCCTCAATGGTTTGAGAATAATAGGATATAGAAGACTCTGTATCACAGTTAGCTGTCATGACCTCATTCTCTATTCATCAGAGCAATTTTGCATGCACAACACTTCTGATAAAGCATTGCCATTTTGGATTCTATTTGATGTTCAAGTGACTGTGTTTAGGCGGAAAGAACAAATAACTACTTCCTAACACTAGGGTTGCGGCAGTGAGGAAAATTTCCCACGCTTTTAAATGCGTGCGCGTTATACTTTCACTTTCGAAATAAGCGTCCATTGGCAATTCAGCGCTGACAATTCAAAACTCGCTGATAATAAAACTTTTATTTATAGACAGAACTTTTATTAGCATAACGAACGAATAAAAATAACCCCATGCATAGGCTGAAAAAAGTGAAAATCGGCAAACTGTGGGCCCAAACAAATAAGAACCATAAAACGTTTATTAACAAATAAGAAAATAAAATAGGCCTAAATAAATTACACAAAGTTTAAATAAGATGAAACCAAATAAATATACGAATATAAAATCTCCACACGTGCTAAATGGAATTTGACTCCTGATGCTTGCTGATCTGTGACGTGACTGGCTCTTGGCACGCACTGCGCAGTTCAGTTTTTAATTATAATGTATGCTCTCTTCTGAACTAAATAATTGATAATTATTATTTTTAATTAATTCAAATAAATATTTTAGCAAAAACGAATACTTTAAAAAAGTCAAGACATCGCGGTGTCACGGTGGGAAAGTGATGTCACCGGTGATGGGGCTTAAAACCGGTAACACCGTCAACACCGTCTATCGCGGCAAGCCTACCTAACACTATCATATAACCTTTAATTACTCTGAGTCTGAACCACATTCAGTTTCAGTATGAGGTCATCAAATACACCAAAGCCTCATAAAGACAAAATGACTCAGAGATTCTTGATTTTGTCTTTGATCTTCAGCCTTAATTATTCAAGCCAAGGTACCCAAATTAATTTCCGGATGTGCTGTTTTTATATTTATCTCTGTAGAAAAGTTCATAGACACCCACATCCATAGAGTTAATATTATACTGTCAGACAGAGTGCTGAACTTGATGTCGGGTGTTAATCTAAAATAAATCTGCATATCATTTGCATATTGATGAATGCAGTCATGTTTATTTATTGTACCACCTAGCAGGAGCATGTAATGTTTTAACAATGATGGGTTCAAATTAAAATTGGGATTTGGCATTACAGAGCTCAGAATTATCATCAACATAATATTCAAGATCATTTAATAGAAACTTAAATCTGCAATATGCAAAAGCCCTCTTCACGCTTATGACTAGTAGTTTAGCAATGTCATCCTAGTTGAAAATTGGAGTCATCTTTCTGAGTGTATGTGTCTCAGGGGACGGCCTCTTTATGACTCACTTTCTGAAATGGCCAATATTGCTCTTTGTCATCCAGGGAGATATTAAACTTAGCTTTTGCTCATTTACGTTCTGTTTGCTTTTTTATTTTCGACCATTAAACTGTCATATTTTGAGATAACGCTGCAATTATCTTTTAATCTCTTTAATGTTTGTCTGCCATGCCGTGATGGACCTCATCAGTAGATAATAGCTCCAGCTACAGTAGATGGCACACATTTCTGTTGTTGATCCTGCCTTGTCATTCATCACAAAAATGTGGGATATTCTTATATAAAGCCTATTGTGTTTGATAGCTTATACTTTCTTTGCAAGTAAAAGGACTTTTAGTATCATACTAAAAATGTCCACCTTCAGTTCGTGATTCACATATTGTCTTTTTGCTGTGAAATCAAAGTAACTGTAAGAATCAATTTTACAAAGTTATATTTCCAGACAAATACTTACTGAACTGAAGCACATTATTATCCATACATCATTTTTCGAAAAATGATGATACAACATGCTTGTAAGAAACGTTTATTTGTTTTGCCCCCACAATAAAAACTACAAAACTTTGTTCATAAAACTAAGCATTTAAATATCATCTTACTAAGACATTGAGAGCTATAGAGTGACAAATGATATTTATATGCATTTATGTAAGTATTCTGTGATAAAATCTAACTGATATACACTCACCGGCCACTTTATTAGGTACACCTGTCCAACTGCTCGTTAACACTTAATGTCTAAGCAGCCAATCACATGGCGGCAACTCAGTGCATTTAGGCATGTAGACATGGTCAAGACAATCTCCTGCAGTTCAAACCGAGCATCAGTATGGGGAAGAAAGGTGATTTGAGTGACTTTGAACGTGGCATGATTGTTGGTGCCAGAAGGGCTGGTCTGAGTATTTCAGAAACTGCTAATCTACTGGGATTTTCACGCACTACCATCTCTAGGGTTTACAGAGAATGGTCCGAAAAAGAAAAAACATCCAGTGAAGCGGCAGTTCTGTGGGCGGAAATGCCTTGTTGATGCCAGAGGTCAGAGGAGAATGGCCAGACTGGTTCGAGCTGATAGAAGGGCAACAGTGACTGAAATAACCACTCGTTACAACCGAGGTATGCAGCAAAGCATTTGTGAAGCCACAACACGCACAACCTTGAGGCGGATGGGCTACAACAGCAGAAGACTCCACCGGGTACCACTCATCTCCACTACAAATAGGAAAAAGAGGCTACAATTTGCAAGAGCTCACCAAAATTGAACAGTTGAAGACTGGAAAAATGTTGCCTGGTCTGATGAGTCTCGATTTCTGTTGAGACATTCAGATGTTAGAGTCAGAATTTGGCGTAAACAGAATGAGAACATGGAACCATCATGCCTTGTTACCACTGTGCAGGCTGGTGGTGGTGGTGTAATGGTGTGGGGGATGTTTTCCTGGCACACTTTAGGCCCCTTAGTGCCAATTGGGCATCGTTTAAATGCCACGGCCTACCTGAGCATTGTTTCTGACCATGTCCATCCCTTTATGGCCACCATGTACCCATCCTCTGATGGCTACTTCCACCATGTCACAAAGCTCTAATCATTTCAAATTGGTTTCTTGAACATGACAATGAGTTCACTGTACTAAAATGGCCTCCACAGTCACCAGATCTCAACCCAATAGAGCATCTTTGGGATGTGGTGGAACGGGAGATTCGCATCATGGATGTGCAGCCGACAAATCTGCGGCAACTGTGTGATGCCATCATGTCAATATGGACCAAACTCCCTGAGGAATGCTTCCAGCACCTTGTTGAATCTATGCCACGAAGAATTGAGGCAGTTCTGAAGGCAAAAGGGGGTCCAACCCGTTACTAGCATGGGGTACCTAATAAAGTGGCCGGTGAGTGTACATTATAAGCTTTCAGATTTTCATCTTACTTGTTTGTCCATATTCATTTCAGCAACTGCACAAAGGTATTTTTGCTTATTTGGGTCCTCTGAGATGTTTTTCCTCCCCAGATGTGAGCTTGATTTTCCTAACTATATCATACTACATGAGCCATAAAAGCCTGATGTATCAAACCCAATAATTAACAAAAAACAAACGTTTTATGCAAGTTTTTTTTAATGTTCAATAAACATTTCCATTTAAAAAAGAAAGATTTTTCCGATTATCATTTCATATGTCATGCTTTACAGGGATAAAAACAAACACATTGTTTAGTGTGAACTCGAGCTGACTTTGTGTCTCAAACCTCAGTGGTAAAGCTCAAGCTTTTAATGAGGTTTTTCCTCTCTGTTGTGTGCTTTCCAACACATCTCTCTGGTTCTCCGGTCCCGGTGTGATTGAGGCTGTAGCTCTCAAAGCGGGAGATGTATTAATGTAATTAGAGTCAGTGCGCAGTAAGCAGGGACAGCCTCAATCTTTGCTGTCGATCGATCTTTAGTCGCCGCTACAGGCCGGCTGTATCTCCCTGGGGATTTGTGTAGTAGGCCATCTCTGAATGCTAATGTGTCTGTGGTAAACCTCCAGCTGAATGAGTTTGTGGAGTGTGCTAGCACACCTTTCATTATTGTTAAAGGTGGTGTGCCTCTATTGGTAACAAACAGAATTACAAAAATAATGACTGTTTTCAATCAGGTTTTCTAAAACACAGGTCTGCCATTGGTCAGAAAAACAGATAGCCCCACCCCAAACTCACGCCATTGGTTGAGCAAGTGTTGCTGTGATGGGTTGGTTGGGATTCTCCAACAACAAAGCAATTCGAGAGTGCCATAGTGCTAGTGTTTACTTGCTTCAACTTACAAATGGCTGTTGTTTAGCCAAATGCAAAGTTTTGAAATGTGTTTGACATCAGGGGAAGCGAGAACAGCCACACAGTTGCAAAATTTCAATTAGACATGTTGAACTGTGGGACTAATGCAAATGATCCAGGTTTGAGTGCTTCCAGAAACTAGTCCTCCACTCATTCCTCAGTAACTTTGTCATTAAATAATAATTAAAAAAAAGACATTCAGTCATGCAAGGCAAATCATATGACATGAATTGTTAGGCATCATCAGATATGCATTATTAGCTTTTCAGATATGCAGTATTAGCTTTTGTTGAACTCGTATTCTATTTAAAGTGCTCAGTTGAAGGACGTTGATCCCCCTCCCCTCCCCCTATTAGTGAAAGAATAAGAAAATGTGTGTCAGAATCAAGTCACAATGGAATTCAAATGCAGATTTCACTAGACATTTTTTAGATTTTTCAATATTTTTAATATGTTTTTAAAATAAGTCTTTTATACTCACCAAGGCTGCATTGATTTGATCAAAAATACAGTAAGAAAAATGTGTGACGTACTATTACAATTTAAAATGACTGTATTCTATTTTAATATATTAAAATGTAATGTGTTGGCAAAGCTGAATTTTCAGCAGCCATTACTCAAGTCTTCAGTGTCACATGATCCTTCAGAAATTATTCTAATATGCTGATTTGCTGTTCAAGAATGTTCTATTATTATCAATGTTGAAAACAGTTGTGCTGCTTAATATGCATACAAAATATTACTTACCCCAAGCATTTGAATGGCAATATACTGAGTAATAGTTGACATTAGGGATGCTCCAAAACCACTCAACATGTACAGTACACTGCTTGTGTAAGAAACACTGGTGACAACAGAGCAAACAGAGAGCAAAATGTATATATTAGAAGAAGGATGTCTATGAAGTAAATGTATCGAATTAATAGAATGGTAAACAAATGAAATATTTATGCAAAACGTGTTTTAATTGAGCACGCAGCGGCATAGACGCGCAAGCTTGTCGAGCGCTTATCCCTTTTTCACAGTCATCGCTGGAAAGTTTGTAGTTTGGTCTGATATGGCAATGGCAAAGAAAGTAAAATGAGGAACAAATTACTAACGTTAACTTGACAGTAAAGAGAGAGAGAGCACATGCTCTGTTGCATGCTCTTGATTGCTGATTGTTCAGCACATATGCGTCATTTGATAACTAAATCAAATGTACAAGTAAGAACTTTTACATGATTTATGTATGACGTGTGGTTCCCTACATCATTACTGGAAGGTGGTACAGTAATCACATGATGTTTTCAAAGAAGTTTTCTGTTGGCAAACATCTGAAGCGCGTGCCCAGAATGCTGCCTCTCAGATAGTGCGCGAATAGCCTATTAAATCGAGTTCTCTTTCAAGTAGACAAATTCACCCAAAATTATGTCAAAGCGCCCGTGTAGGCAAGTATCCTTGTGAAACCTTGTCGGTTATGTCTTGAGTGAACGTAAACAACTGAAAAGAACATGTGTAACAGTGTGTTGGATATGTGCAGCTCTTAAAGTGACAGCAGCCTAATAAACCTACTGCTGTCTTTGTCCTCAATGTTAATCTAACACAAAAGACAGAGACAATCCCTCACTGCTCTTGACTGATTGAGTCCTGCTGGAGCAGCTCTAAATGTTCACTGTCCTATTAAATTACAGATGAATTAAATATGATAGAGCAATAATATGAACAGTGAAAGTTACTGTAGCTCCTACAATACATTTGAACAGGCATAATTAGGAATGAAAATAACTGAAGGAAATATCTATTTGGTTCGTATTCATTTGGTTTCTCTGCCCAATATTAAATTCCAAAACAGGTATCGGTACTCGGTATCTGCAAGTACTAAAAAATAAAAGTATCGGTATCTGGAAAAAGTGGCATCGTGGTAGTTGACATCATATTCAGAGTAATACTTTGGATTATCACTTAAAAGCCATTACACTTCGTGAGGACATTTATCTAAATGAAAGTTGACCTGATGTTTACCTAGTAGTAACTGGGAATAAGCCTTTTAAGTGATTTAGTTTAGTTATATTTGAGTTTGATTCATATTTGAGTTGTTAACATTCACATCTAAGATGTTAACATCAGTGTGTATTTGTTTGTGTATGGAAGCATGGATGGGGTCGTATCAGTGCAAGCGTAGCACTGGTCCACCCGAATTGATTGTAGATTCAAATAGTAATAGTTTGGAAATAAAAAAAATGCATAATCATATCTGCATACAGTATCATCATATTTCTTAAAGGGTTAGTTTACCCAAAAATGAAAATTCTTACATTAATTACTCACCCTTATGTCATTCCAAACCCGTAAGACCTACGTTCATCTTCAGAACACAAATGAAGATATTTTTGATAAAATCTGAGAGTTTTCTGACCCTCCATTGACAGCTACGTCATTGCAACTTTCAAGGCACAGAAAGGTGGTAAAACATCGTTAAAATAGTCTGTGTGACTACAGTCAGGGCTCGACATAAGCAATGGCCCAATGGCACGGGGCCAGTAAAAGAGTATGTCGGGCTAGTTGATTGGCCAGTCACTGGCCCTCAGCAAAACAAACAGCAAACGTCATACACAGTGGCGCGAAGAGTGTCAATGTTACTTCAGGTTATTTATAACGTGTTGAAACGTCAAAGAACTACGAGGCTGATACGAGAAAGAGGACATTCCTAGTGTCATGGAAAACACAGTAGGGCCTACACCTGGTAGGGATGGTTACCGAAACCCGGTATTAAACGGCCCCGGTGCTGAATTTTGAAAGACCGCTGTATCGATAAGCTCGGACTTTATCGGTTCTGCTGTCGGTACTGGAGAAATACACGTAGGCGAGGTGATCATTTATTATTGCTATAAAGACGTTATTGGTTGTTTTTTTTACCATCTCCCTGAGTCGCCAGCCATTTCTATATATAATAAAATTAAACCATTTGTCTGTGATGCATTTTTGCTATTCGCAGAAACAGACCGTAACGAGACAAGCAAATTATACTTTGGTCTAAACGATGAAACGTACACAAAAATATGTCAAAATGGAGATTCACTTAAACAGTTTATGTCTAAAATGGACGTAGTTATGGAAATATTTGGGAGAAATTATGGTGCATCAGTAGACTATTAGATCTGCACTCGTTCTTAAAGGGGAACCAGTCTAAGAAACATGCTGACGATTGCGCCATTACTGTGAATCAAACAACAAAAGGCAAAAAGAAAATCACTCACAGCTCTTGAATGAATAACTTTAGCTTTAATAAGCATAAGTAAGATGAGGAGACTGAGGAAAAAAAAGAGTGATGGAGATGAGGAGAGAGCAGGCATTGACAAATAATCTACTGCACGCTGACATTTGGTTATTTTTGCATGTCTCCAGGGGCTCTCTCTTAATTCCTGTACTCCCTATGCTGTATTGATTAATCCTAATGTATACAATAAATACAGTTTAATGGAAAAGTGCTTTTCCTTATATTTATTTCAGGGCCAGTAAAAATATAGAAGGGGCCAGCAAAACTCTGATCTACTGGCCCAGGGGCCAGTGGGTTTTTTTTTTTTTATGTTGAGCCCTGCACCAGTAGTTCAACCTTAATGTTATGAAGCGATGATAATACTTTTCGTGCGTTTTTGTTCCTTTAAATATAGTGAAACAAAATATTTGTTAGGTTTTGTGGTCTGCAGTAATTCACATGATTTATTCCTGCCTCCAGGACCACAGACATCAACTGTGCAGATATCGTTATTGTACAGTGAATTGTGCAGCTGTACATTATGCTATGTAAAATGAGCCAATCTTTTCTAATAAAGGCTAATGAAAGGGTTACACTTCACAACAGTCAATGACATTAGAGAAAAGGCACAGAATAGAGATCCACCCACTAAGATTTCTGGCCTCAGTGCTGTGTGGGAGAGATTCTTTGACTTTGTGTGGTCATCAGAAACTATCTAAACAGCACCAGAGAGAAAGAGAGAGAGAAACATAAACAATATCAACATTCATGTCATACAATTTTTTTCCCCCTCAGCAATGATCACACGTGAAATTATGCCATGTTTTTTTTCCTCATCATTCATCTAATCGATCTATGTGTGTGTGTATGTAAATATGTTGTGTTCCATTTACTGTGGGTGTTGCTGCCGACTGTTGTTTTGAAGTTGTTCATCATCATGGCATCTGTGAGCTCAGCGGTTCCCATCATGCTCTGATGTATCCCTTAAAAACTAGGCCAGTTCACACATCTCCAATCCACTCTGATCTTTATCTCTCTCTTTCTGTTTTCCTCTCCATCCATCTCTCTCTCCCTCCCTTTCTTTTCACAGGCAAGTCCTGCCCCAATTATTGTCAACACGGACACTTTGGAATCTGTACCATACGTGAGTTTTGATTTTTCATTTATTTATTGCACGTTCATGACATTATGCACAGCCGTGACATCGCCAATCACCCACTTGATGAGTTCACTGCCCACGCAAAGTGAGTGGCGAATAAATTTGACATCCTTTTTATTTTTTGGCTTTTCATGAATTTGGTGTCATTTATCACTCTCAACGCTGTGCAAATAGGATCAACATATTCAATGTTTGATGACTTTTCATAAATAAGCCAGATAAGGAGGCCAGCGATAAGCTGTGGGTTTAGATTAGCACTGGCTTTTCACAAAGCTTTTCTTTTATGGGCTTGAAATATTAATGTTCAGTGTCAACTGCGTTTTGGGTGGGATGTATGAGAGAGATTTGATGAATGGTTTAAAACAGGTCTTGGATCAAATCAGGGCTGGACTGGGACAAAAAATCAGCCCTGGCATTTTGGCCCAGACTGGCCCACTACATATGATCATAAACACAACCGAACTTTGTTTGCACGCCCTTGAATATGTATACCAACTCCTATTAAAACCACTAATGCCATGTAATAAGTGAATAGGAGTGAGTAAGAGTTAACAGATGAAATAATTACTAAGTTGAACTATACTTCACAGTGATGAATCCTAAAACAAGCTATAAGCTGCATTGGGATAGCAATACCGTTAGCAATACCGGTTTTTCCCACAGGACTTAATTGGGCAATGGGGGGCCTTCAAGTCAAAAAAGTTGAGAATCACTGGTTTAGAGAAATTACCCCTGTAAAGCCTAGCGTATGAAATAATAGTCAGAAACATACATACATATGTTACTCAACATGTTGTTGATCAAGGTGTTATGGCTCATATAGTATGATATAGGTATTGAGCTCACATTAAAAGAGGGAAATTGCAATTTGGTGCAGTGGTATTTATATGGCCAAAAAGTGAGCATATATAAGTATCAATTATCACTCTATATTAGGGGTGTGACAATACACAATATTGGGTTCACTAGAACGAGATGAGCCTATATTTTAACACTGCTTTTAAGAAATCTTCAATGACAAAATATAAGACTGGAAAAATATTATTTTATTTGAATGAAAGTCACAAAATGCAATACAATGCAGATGCATTTTGAAATGTTGGCAGCCCTGCAAGCACTGTAAAAGGTTTTGCCACAAACTCAACTCGTCATCTTGATATCGCAAGAAAACTTGACGGGAAATGTCGTCACATGGTATAAGATCACTGGGCACACCCCTATTCTATATCTCCCAATAATAATTTTTTGACTGCAAAAAGACACGTGCACTACGACCTCAAGGTGAACATTTATAGAATTATTAATCACACTGCAGAAGGCATGTAGTGGATTGTGTACAATAGTTTTGATCATGTTAGAGGCCTTAGAAATTTGTGTATCAAATATGATACAGTAGGCTATAAAGAGTTGAAGCTTTGTTCCAAAACCTTATGAGCTGCCTACCTAGGCAGCATTACAATGAAGGCACGTATACTTCATTATTAAAATGATCCCAGAAAGCTGAGTATGCTCATCCGAAAAGTGTGAACAGTGCACGTTATGGAAAAATAAATTTTTATCCAATATTTCTGTTTTGTATTTTTATGCATATTGGAGGACAGTTCAGTCAAACCCATTTGGAGAATACGTTGTGCTTCACATGAAGCCACCTATGTAGAGCATTCCAATTCAGTCAATTATGAGATTCCATTTCATAGTATGTGGTTGCCTATTATTTTTTGAAGTTGTAAATACAACATTATTGGAATATGTTTTACATAAAAATGCTATTTCAGTCAAATTCTGCTTCAAAATTTCATATTTAATTCATTGTGATACTTGCCGTATCTTTGTAATTATTAGTGAAATTTATCATCAATTTCCGAGTGAAAATTGTTGGCAGCACGACGCTTTTCATTTTGAATCAGAACTAAAGAGGTAGATAAATGCAGGAGGAGAAAACATTGAGCACATGATAGAACAGGTGATGGGATTGAGTGAAAGAACACAGAGAGGGAAAGTAGTGTTGAATCAGACACTAACACAGAGCGATAAGTACTCGGCACGAAGCGCACACAAACGCGTTAACAACACCGCTTGACCTTGAGTCGGTAGAGGAAGGTTTTGTCTGTTTCCTGCAAACTCCAAAATGATGTGTTTTTTTCCTGTTATTGCAGTGCTGTAATTTGACCATGCCCAGAAACAGCTAGCCATTTTTGAACAACCTATAAATCGCTCATTCTATTTTTTTTTTCTCTCTGCTTCAGCTTGTTTGTTATAGATAAATCACTAATAAAATATTTTTAACCACTCAATTGTTTCTCCTAAACGGCAAGGAGATTAAATGGAGGTTAAAAAGATTCTCTTCCTCCATTACATCAGAAAGATATCATGAGAAATATCCCACCATTCTTGCTCTGTTTCATTAAAAGAATCTCCTCCGTTCCACATGGCCCTTACACACACACTTCACGTTCACCGAGGATAATCTAATTTGATTCTTGTTTCTCTGCCGGCATCTCAGTAATGAAATATTAATATCAAGGCATATCCAGATGACTGTGGATGTGCCGTGTTTTAGTCAAAGCGCCATACTTCCATCAACAATGCAAGATTGACCATGACATCCTGAATCCAGCAACACGCTTAATGCTGTTAAGACGGTTTAATTGCTTTTCCCCCTTTTTTTTTATGCTGTCCTCAAATTAAAGCCTGCTGTGGACTTGTGTTGGAGTATGTGTGAGATTATTATGATTATCAGCTGCTTTAAGCACCAATTTGTGTTTGATAGAACTTCTAATATCCTAATACGAGTGAACAAGAGAGTGAGGATGGAGTTCTGGTAAAAGAAAACACTATGATGGATTGCTCCAGCAGAGCCGGTGTTCACTCTGAGTTTAGCCTATAAACAGTGTGTGTGTACATGTGCGTACGTGTCCATGTGTGTGTGTGTGTGTGTGTGTGTGTATGTGCCTGTTCTGTGCTCCCAAAATGTAAATCTCTAAAGTAGAATGAATTCGCTGACCCTTTTTTCGTTGAGAACTTTATTTTATCATTACTACAATATTACAGGTGCTGGAAACTTAAAATGGTGACACTGGGATTTGACGTACGCTGCGTTTTAGATTTACGCATCACTTCGATTTTGAATTATCTGAGTTGTGGGAGAGGTAGATGGGTAACAGAACTAGCGTTAAAATGTGTTGCTATGATTAGAGATATTGGAGGCCTGTGTGATCCATCCATTACAATTTCATTCATAACTATCTTACGTGTTGGCGAATTTGTGGCTAATTTGTATGAATTGGTACGATTGCAGTCGTACGTTTTTGTACGATCTGCTTACGCCCCAGTGACGGTTGTGTTTAAGGATGGGGTTAGGGGTGGACCCTCATTTTTTTAATAAAAATTTTACATTTTCGTATGATTCACATCATACGTATTCATATGTAGTTACGTTCCCTGTGAGATTGGGTTGATCCAATGGATTGAGTCGCTGTTGAGGAGATATAAAGACTCCATACTTCCCCAGAGAAAAAAAGAAAGGTGTGCTGCAGTAAACCCAGTGGGAAAGGACCGAATCAAGCTCATTATGCATGTATTCATGGCATACATTTATCCTGCGCACACACATTCGCTCACCCAGTACAGTGTCATCTGTTCACTTTATTAAAAGGAACCTCAGTTGCTTTAGTGTGCAGATTTGCCTCAGGTTTAGTGCTATGTGGGCTTTGTGATGTTTATCAAGGAAGTGTCGAGGCTAATTTAAAAAAATCAAGCTTAAAAGACAGATTTTTCTTAGGAGTCATGAAAGATATGAGAAATGTCACTTTTATCTGTTGATGCTTCTGAAAGATTTTGGGAAAAAAGCAAGAGTGTGTGAAGCTGCCAAACATTATATATAAAGGAGAGCAAAAGACCTTTGAGAAGATTAAATATTTAATTTGATACAAACAAAACATTGAGTAGGCCATGTTAAAATGCTGGATAATGTCTTTCCAAAATCTTCTGGTTGTGAAAATTATAGGTGTTAGGTATACTATAATGTATTGCTATAAAGATGCACAGTTATGCATTAGATACAGTTCTAAGATAAACAGTTTTGGTCAAAATCTAAGGCAAGCTTTTTTTTATTATACTGTAAATATTACATTACCATTCAAAACATTTTTTTTTAAAGAAATTAATACTTTTTTCCTGCAAGGATGCCATACATTGGTTAAAATATTACTGACACTGAAGGCATTTATAATGTTACTTATACTTATACTTTCACTCAGAAATTGCTAGTAAATTTCACAATTAATTACAAAGAAATGGCAAGTAACACGTTGAATTAAACATGACATTTTGAAGAAGAAAAACTGAAATAGTATTTTCTTGTAAAACGCACTCCAGTTATCCTTGTTTTATTTACAACTTCAATTTACAACAATGATTTCATGTGACACTGAAGACTGGAGTAATGACGCTGAAAATTCAGCTTTGCCATGACAGGAATGAATGACATTTTAAAATATTAAAATAGAAAACATGTGTTGAATTCTAATAATATTACTCATTTTATTACTGCATTTGTGATTTAAATAAATCCATCCTTGGTGGTAAATTCTCTTTTATTTAATACCAAAAATAATTATCTCATGTAAGCTCACTATTTGCATGTATTATGCATTTTGTGTGCTTTTTAAACTATTGCATAGGTAGCTTAGCAACATGTTAATGTTAAATTATTGAAAGATGAGTCTTTTGTGTAGTCCATGATGATTAGGATGCTGCCTTAGAAAGTACAGTAGACTATATATATAGGCACTAGACTGAAAGGCAGCTTGCTAACTTTGACACATGCACTAGAGTTTAAATCTTAACCTGCTGTTGCCTATAGTTTAAGACCTGGCGAGAAATCTGGTTAAGCACTGTTAATTATGAAGCCTCCACTGTGCTCACTTTGTAACTGTAGTGGGAACAGAGCTCAGTTAGAATTAGCGCTAAAGATAATCAAGGGGGCGACAGGATTAATACAGCATTATTGAGAGCGTGCTCAGTCTGTGTAGCTGTTAAATAACTTCCACCTAGCTTCAGCAAAATGACCCCTTCTGCATACTTATAACAGCATCTTTGTTTCCATTAGCTGCCAGGAATAACAGTGGTTAGTTCATGTGCTAATTAGTCCACATGGGTGTGTATTGAGGAAACCGAGTCTTATTATGTCGCAGCCTGGGGGATATTTCGTGTTTAATCACCGCGATGGGCGTAAAAAATATGCCATCCCATCGGCCAAAACTCTAAAGGGAAAGTGCCCAGTTCCTGCATTATAGTCAAACAGTAGTCATGGAAACATGACCCGCTCTGTGTCGTTTGCACAAGCTGTGTGGATGAACGCATTCAAGTGTGTCGTACATTCGCGGGTTTGTGTGTTGCCACATTTGGAGTGACTCACCAGTTTAATGTGAGCTTTTACGCCCCGGATGCTGCATCGTGAACTCCCCTCTGCAGCTGCACTCACCCTCGGTCCCCAGCGTCTCACATTTGCAACACCATGCGGCTCAGAATGCTAATGCCACTCAAAACCCAGTAATTGGGTCATTTCTTCAGGGGGAAGATGGAAAGGCCATGTTTGTCTTGACCTAAAGAAAAGTTCTCCAAATGAAGTGCGTATGATTATCAGTGTCTTAAGTCGGCTGATAAGGGGGTTTGTTCTGTTCTGATGAGCGCTGCCGTTGTTAATGATCTCATTTACTCAGTCTTATTGGTTTTCATGCACATCTGTCAATTATCACATCCATCAATTATCTCTCTGATTGTGTTTGTAGCCATATTCAGCGCTGTGTGCTTTGAGAGCGATGGATGCAGTGTTCTGAAGAGCTCTCGCTGATGAAACTGTGGAGAAGCGACTCGGCTATACCGCTGCTCTGATTAGTTAGCACCAAACAGAGGAACTTGTGTACACTGGTAATAATTCTGGCTCTGACAATAAACAAAATGGCCACGTCGGATATAGGATTTTGACCAGTTTTAATGGTAAAGCCATTTGAGCTGTTACGGATCATGTCATGTGTGATGTACTGTAGGCATTCGTCGTGGCTGGTAGTGTTTTCTGATCGATCCTCATGCTAATAAAGTCTGCATCCACTGACACGAATTTCTATATTACTTGGTCTCTTAAAGTAAACTCCTTGGGAATTTGAACTTGAGACTGTTATCACTCTATAGTGATGTTCACACCACTGTACCAGCAAGCACTCATATGAAATCACTAATCATTCTATTAGATTAATATTTTCTCTGTATCTGTGGTTCATCATTTACACTTGATCTATTTCGCTTTATTTTTAGTATTTAAAAAATGTTAGGGTTATGCATAGCCTATATGTATATCTGTGGTTCGTAATTTTCAGTTGATATGTTTTTTTTTATATATCTAATTATTTTTTACGTAGTTTTTTTTTTACGTTCTATTTTATTGGTATAGCACTACAGTTAATGCATCACTTAAAATTAACTAACAATGAGCAATACACTTGTTTCAGTATTTATTTATTTTTGTTAACGTTATTTAAAAACTGTTCATTGTTAATGTCAGCCCAGGTCCAGTATATAATAATAACAGATGCAACTTTTGATTTTAGTAATGTATTAGTAAATGTTGAAATTAACATTAACGACTCGGTTACTAACGTAACCTCGGTTCCCTGAGAAGAGGGAACGAGTATTGCGTAAGTAGCTTACGCTATGGGAAAACTCCTTGTCTCGAGAAATATTGAAGTCTTTATGTAAAACGCATTGCAGCTGCACAGCATACAGCAATGAGCGAGGCAGCTCGGTCATTGGCTGTGCTGCAGCAACTGCACGAACCTATGACGGGGCGACTCTGAACCCGCTTCCAATGAGCGTGCTTCGCGCCTGCGCGCGTCAGAGCCCGCCAAGATGGGCGTGGCCAAGGGCTATATATTGAGCGCCCCGTCATCTGAGTTCTTTAGGTTCAATCGACTGAAGCAAACTGACCAAGCACGGCAGCTTACGCAATACTCGTTCCCTCTTCTCATGGAACCGAGGTTACGTTAGTAACCGAGTCGTTCCCTTTCGAGAGGTTCCTCTTATTGCGTAAGTAGCTTACGCTATGGGAACGCCATGTAAAACGCTGTGCGTGCTGACTTCGCTCTATTAAGCCGGAGGCAGATGCCTGAGCCTTTAAGCAAAGTAATTATCCAACGAGCCAGCCGAAGGCGGGCTTTACAAAGGACAACGTGGAACGGCCCAATGGGCGTCCAGAGAAACACACAAGCACATTTTTATGTACTGCCATGTATGAAAAATCCTCTACATCAGTCAGAGACGGATTCTATGAGGGAGGAGACAGCGCTCAGCATGTACACACCCCAGCCTATGCATAGTTAGACCGACAGTATGTTAGAGTGCAATGAGGGGACCTGTAGGTTATAAAACCTGATAAATGTTGACGGTGAGGCCCAGCCTGCTGCCGCACAAGTATCTTGAATGGGTATCCCACTCGACCACGCCCACGAGGAGGCCATGCCTCTTGTAGAGTGAGCTCTGATGCCCAAGGGGCACTGAAGGCCCTTGGCTTCATAAGCCAGCGCTATAGCATCAACTATCCAGCGCGATATTCTCTGCTTTGAAACAGCGAGACCTTTGGTGCGGCCGCCAAAGCATACGAACAATTGCTCTGTCTGTCTGAACAGGGCAGAACGTTCCAAATATACTCTGAGCGCCCTGACCGGGCAGAGTAAATTAGCGTCGCTTTCGTCTGCTGGAGACGATAGCGCGGCCAAAGATATCACCTGTGCTCTGAAAGGTGTAGAGAGCACCTTCGGAATATACCCGTGTTTTGGCCTGAGGACAACCCTGCTGTCGTTAGGTCCAAATTCCAGGCAGGCAGCGCTTGACGACAGCGCGTGCAGGTCGCCCACTCTCTTGACCGAGGCGAGAGCCAGCAAGAGAGCAGTTTTGAGCGAGAGCTGTTTAAGGTTCACAGTTCGGAGGCGTTCGAACGGGGCCCGCTTGAGTGCGTCCAGGACCGTGGCCAGGTCCCAGATCGGCACCGAGGGGGGGCGTGGGGGATTTATCCTCCTGGCGCCCCTCAGGAAACGAACGACTAGGTAGTTTTTTCCTAGTGTGCGTCCTTCCACAGGGTCGTGCGATGCTGCTATGGCAGCCACATATACTTTGAGCGTGGAGGGGGTGCGGCCTGCCTCCAACAGCTCTTGTAAGAAAACGAGCACACTCGGTACTTCGCATGACTCAGGGTTCAGGTTTCTGGATTTACACCAGTCACTGAACACCTTCCAT
Source organism: Rhinichthys klamathensis goyatoka (assembly GCF_029890125.1). NCBI lineage: Eukaryota > Metazoa > Chordata > Actinopteri > Cypriniformes > Leuciscidae > Rhinichthys > Rhinichthys klamathensis. The sequence continues at coordinate 663,084 of NW_026607045.1, forward strand.
TTCTGGGCATATAAGCGCCTCGTAGAGGGTGCTCGCGCCTCAGTGATGGTTCTTAACACTCCACTGGGGAGGTTCCTGGGAACCCGTTGAGGGGCCACGCATGGAGGGCCCACAGATCGGGGCGGGGATGGAGGATCATCCCGTTGGCTTGCCTGAGGAGGTCTAGCCTCAGTGGAATCGGCCATGGGGCAGATTTCATCATCTGCATCAGTTCTGGAAACCACGTCTGGTTCTTCCAGAGTGGGGCTACCAGGAGCACTGCACATTTCTCCTCCATGATCCGGCTGATGACCTGAGGTAGCATCGCGACCGGAGGGAAGGCATACAGCGGGCGGCTCGGCCAGACTTGGGCGAGCGCGTCTGTGCTCTTTGAAAAGAAGAGAGGGCAGTGCGCATTTTCCTTGGAGGCAAAGAGGTCGACCTCTGCTCTGCCAAAGGTTTGCCATAACCACTGAATCGTCAGGGGGTGGAGAGACCATTCTCCTGGGAGAACCTTGTCTCTGGACAGCATGTCCGCTCCCTGGTTCAGAGCACCTGGCACATGCGCTGCTCTCAGTGAGCGCAGGTTGCGCTGGGACCATAGGAGGAGCTCCCTGGCCATCGAGTGCAGGGAGCTCAATCTGAGTCCACCCTGACGATTTATATGCGAGACTACCGTCATGTTGTCCGTTCGGACTAGGACGTGCTCGTTCTTCAGGTACGGGAGCAGGGCTCTGAGAGCCAAAGCGACCGCTTTCAATTCCAGACAGTTTATATGTAGGCGCTTCTCCGGGTTTGACCACAAGCCGGAGACAGGCCTGCCCTCGTAAAGGGCCCCCCAGCCTATTTTGGAGGCATCTGTCGTGATCATTTTTCTCCTTGTGTTCACGCCCAAACTCATGCCGGACTGATACCAGTCGACAGCTTTCCAGGGCGTCAGGGCTTTTATGCAGCCGTGATTTGCTCTGATTAAAAAGTGGCCCGAGCGCCACGCGTGAGTGGGGACACGGCTTTTGAGCCAGCGTTGGAGAGGACGCATGTGCAACAATCCTAGCTGGAGTACAGCTGATGCTGAGGCCATGAGACCGAGCATCCTCTGAAATCGCTTGACGGGGGCGCGCGCACCCGCTCTGAACGATGTTGCAAGGCGCCGGATAGTGAGCGCGCGCTCTGACGAGAGGCGCGCCGTCATCTGCACTGAGTCTAGCAGTATTCCCAGAAAAGAAATATTCTGGCTGGGGGATAGCCTGCTCTTTGCAAAATTGATTCTTAGACCCAGGCGATCTAGATGACTGATAATCCAAGACCTGTGTGTCACTAACTGGCTCTCTGATTGTGCTAGGATTAGCCAATCGTCGAGATAATTTAGTATTCGCACTCCCCGCTGTCTCAGGGGGGAAAGTGCTGCATCCATACATTTCGTAAATGTACGGGGTGCCAGTGACAGGCCGAATGGTAGTACTGTGTACTGGTATGACTGTCCCTCGAAAGCGAATCTCAGAAAAGGCCTGTGATGAGGCGCTATTGGAATGTGAAAGTAAGCGTCTTTCAGATCCACTGATAGAAACCAATCCCCTGGGCGAACTTGCGTGAGGATATGCTTGGTTGTTAACATTCTGAACGAGCGAATCATTAAAGCTTTGTTCAGATGTCTGAGATCCAGAATGGGGCGGAGACCGCCATCCTTTTTCGGGACGAGAAAATAGCGGCTGTAAAAACCTGCCTCGCTCATAGAGGGAGGGACTGTCTCTATAGCGCCTTTCTCTATCAGTTTGAGCATCTCGGTGCGTAGAACATGTGAAACATCTCTCACTTTCGTCTCGACCACTGCTGTGAAGCGGGGCGGTCTGCGAGCGAATTGAAGCGAGTAACCGTGTTTTATTATGTTCAAAACCCATTTCGGCATGTCGGGGATATTTTCCCAAGCTTTCGCTCGCACAGATATGGGCTGAATGCTGGCTGGGGGCGTGTCGCAGTGACGTATGGCTCCCGCCAGCGAATCGCCTTGTGCTAATGTCGAGCTTACAGCTCTCAGTGGCGCGGGCGCGCGCTGAGCAGCTTTGTTGAATGCCGAGTGCAGGGGTGTGTGTGAGATTACAGGCACGCTCGCCGTAATGCTCACAGAGCAAGATGGGGAAATGTTTAACACTGTATGGGTAGTGCTTATGGGTGGGGGTGGATAAACTGTGGTAGGCACGCGCGCCACTTTCATAAAACTTCCCGCTCGCGGCGGGAGGTTTTTGGTCATATAAACAGTGTTTGTGAGTTGGGGTGCATGCATAACAGCGGGCACACGCGCCACTCTTATAAAACTTCCCGCTTTTACTGGGGAAGTGTTTATAACTGTGGGAACAGTGCTTATGTGTAGTGGTGCATACGTGACAGTTGGCACACAATCTACATTTATGGGGCGTCCAGCTTGAGCTGGGAAAACATTTGGCACTGCGTTGACAGTTTTGATATGTGGGAATGCGCACTTTGGTGTGGACACGTGACCCTTTAATGACACAGGCAGAAAATAGCTCTTTATGTGATTTCTGTGTGTCGCCGTAAAAACGGTGTTTGTTTGCAGGTGGGCGAGCTGTGTTGCTGGCACATTGGCTGCTGTATAGACATTTCCAGCCGCCTGTAAGGGGACTGGGTAATGCTTTAAACGTTTTGGAGAGAACGGTCCGGCTCTTGCGAGACACGCGCTCCCCCTTTTTCTCCCTGTAGCTAGGAGGACTTACGAGGCTCTGGGTTCAGCACAATCTTGGGCCTAGGTCCCCGTCGCTCGGGCGGTTGCTTCCTGTTGGCAGAGCGCGAGCGGCGTGGAAAATCTGTTTCAGGTCTGGGCTGAGAGACGGGAGGCGCCGTCTTAGCTCCCTGCTGCTGAGGCGGCCTTTGGCGGCTCTGCGATGAGCTAGCTCGTTTGGGCAGGAAGTGACGCATAGCCTGCGAGTCCTTACGGGCTTCGGTGAAGCGCTCGGCGAACTCCTTCACCGCTGGTCCAAACAGGCCGCTTTGTGAGATAGGCGCGTCGAGAAATGGCGCCTTATCTGCATCCTTCATCTCTGTTAGCGTCAGCCACAGATGGCGCTCAAGGACAGTCAGGTTAGCCATACCACGGCCGATGGATTGGGCGGTGGCTTTTGTAGCTCGCAGCGCTATGTCAGTGGCGCTGCGTAGGTCCTTAAATGCCTCAGGATCGGGTCCAGACTCGTCCATACTGCGGAGAAGTTTAGCTTGAAACACCTGGAGGACAGCCATAGAGTGAAGCGCTGATGCAGCTTGGCCGGCGGCGGCGTATGCGCGACCGGCGAGAGCTGAAGTAGACCGGCAAGGCTTCGAGGGATGAGAAGCTTTAGCTTTCCATCCAGCGTTGGAGGGTGGACACAGATGATTGGCCACAGCCTCCTCGAGGGGCGGAGCCCCCTCATAGCCTCTTTCTTTCGCGCCGTCCACAGAGGAGAGCGACAAAGAAAAAGAAGGCTTCAGGCGAGCGGAGTGCGGGGCTTTCCACGACTTCGTGAGTTCATCGTGAACCTCCGGGAAGAAGGGGGAGGGTCTTTGTCGAGGGGCCTGTCGGCGCCCCTGCAGGAACCACTCGTCCAGTCGGCTGCGGGCGGGTTCTTCCGGGGAAGACCAATCGAGCCCGAGGTCTTCCACGGCCTTAGACAGGATGCGGACGATCTCAGAATCCATGCTGGAGCCCGCGCTCGTGCCCGCTAATGTCGATGGCGCGGGGTCGAACGACGAACCCGGCCACTCGTCGGATGCAGCATCACACGAAAAACTGTCATCCTTGTCATCGTCATCCCCTGAAGCGCCAAACGAGTAGAGCCCCATCGCTCCGCTGGAGGGGTGCTGGTCCGCCTGTGTGAACTGGACTGGCGGCGGGGAGTCATCAGGTGGTGGTGAAGCACGCTGGGATTGGCCCGGCGTGACATCACTGCAAACCGCGTGCTCCGGCGGCCTCTGTGAGCGGCGCTTTTTCTTGCGCGGCTCGACCAGAGGAGATGGCAGCACGGAAGAGGTGGACTCTTTCGCGGTGAAAACGGCGAAGCGAGCGCGCAGCTCGGTGAGGCCCAGGGCGTCACACTCGGGACATCCGCCTCGAGTAAGGGCAGCCTCTGCGTGGTCCGGTCCCAGGCAGAGGGCACAGATGATGTGACGAACCCCGTCCTGAAGAGGGCCTCGACACGAGGCGCAGCAAGGCATTTGAAACAACGCCTTGTAAAATTTGCTCTTTTAGAAAGTGTCGCGGGGGCGAACACTGAAAGCTTTGTAAAACAAGGATTTCAGATGATGCGCGCCGGATGGCTTAGCAGAAGGGCGATCGAAGGCGGCTGAAGGCGCCGGCGTCCTCGAAGCAGTCCTGCTGTAGGCTTGTCGACGGCGGCGGTGAAGAGACTCCAATAAATCCGGAGGATCCAGCGAAGAGAAGGTTCTTTGCTGAAGGAGATAAAATCTAAAGAACTCAGATGACGGGGCGCTCAATATATAGCCCTTGGCCACGCCCATCTTGGCGGGCTCTGACGCGCGTAGGCGCGAAGCACGCTCATTGGAAGCGGGTTCAGAGTCGCCCCGTCATAGGTTCGTGCAGTTGCTGCAGCACAGCCAATGACCAAGCTGCCTCGCTCATTGCTGTATGCTGTGCAGCTGCAATGCGTTTTACATAAAGACTTCAATATTTCTTGAGAAAAGGAGTTTTCCCATAGCGTAAGCTACTTACGCAATAAGAGGAACCTCTCGAAAGGGAACTAAGTTTTAATAATGGTTTAAAATTATTTTTCATTTTAATTCATGTTAAAGGAGTAGTTCACTTTTAAAAAAACTTTTGCTGATAATTTACTCACCCCCATGTCATCCAAGTTGTCCATGTCTTTCTTTCTTCAGTCGAAAAGAAATTAAGGTTTTTGATGAAAACATTCCAGGATTTTTCTCCATATAATGCACTTTACTGGGCACCAAACGGTTCAAGGTCCAAAAGACAGTTTCAGTGCAAACTGCAAACTGTTCAAAGGGCTTTAAACGATTCCAGACGATGAATAAGGGTCTTATCAAGTGAAACGATCGCTCATTTAAAAAAAAAAAAAAAAAAAATTTAAGTATTATAAGCTCAAATGCCCGCCTTGCTCTGTTCTGTGATGCACGTTCGTGACTCTCATGTTCGAACTCGTTCATCAAAATGAACAAATCTTTTTTCGAGTCATTTGATTCATTTAACGACCGAAATGAACGAATTGACTCGGAAAAAGATTTGTTCATTTTGATGAACGAGTTCGAACAGGAGAGTTACACAGAACAGAGAAAGGCGAGCATGTGAGCTTATAAAACTTAAACGTTGTTGTTATTTTTTTTTTAAATGAGCGATCGTTTCGCTTGATAAGACCCTTATTCATCGTCTGGTGTCATTTAAAACCATTTGAACAGTTTGCAGTTTGCACTGAAACTGTCTTTTGGACCTTGAACCGTTTGCTGCCCAGTAAAGTGCATTATATGGAGAAAAATCCTGGAATGTTTTCATCAAAAACCTTAATTTCTTTTCGACTGAAGAAAGAAAGACATGGACAACTTGGATGACATGGGGGTGAGTAAATTATCAGCAAAAGTTTTTTTAAGTGAACTAATCCTTTAACTAATGTTAAAAAATGGAGCCTTACTGTAAAGTTTTCCATTTTATTTAAAATGTTTATTTAATGTCTATAATGTCTTATATCACGATACGAGTAATTTTATTTCACAATAACAATATGTATATCACAATATAGTTATTTTTGCTTCAAATAAGGTTTTTATGATCAACATTTTTGATACCATTGAAATGTCATCATTCTTATCACAATTTTCAATAGCATTTAAAAAAGTATTATGAAAAACTCAAGCTTACTGAAGACAAGTAAACAGATATAAAGAAAGAGCAAAGAAAACAAACTACAATAGAACAGACACACATGAAATAGACCTATCTGAAAAACTTCAAGCACTAGAAATACTAAAAAAATATGCATAATAGAGTAATCAAATGTATAAAAAGATATTAAATACAAAAGTATTTAAGATTTTCTCTTTTTTGTTTTTTTTGATTGACATTAACAATGACAGTAGGTACTGTACATTTGGATGCTGTCACTTTAAGAGCGACTACACGGATCCAATATACTCTTGCGTTCACTTGAACTCTGTTTACATTCACTTAAGACATAAATGACTGTTTACTTGCAAAGACATGGATTATTTTAACCGCTCAAGCCCAATTAGGTGGCAAAAAGCACTCAGTTCAGTTCTCACGCGCTGCGTTCAGTACCAGCGGCTTTATGTGAGCTCGTCTTTCAGACAGCGCTCAGGAAACGGTCTCTCAGAGAGCACGCGCATAACGGTTTAAAGTCAACCGTTTTTAAACCGCACTGCTTAAAACACATGCAAACGATAAGCTTTCATGACCGCTAGGGTTGGGCGGTATGACGGTATATATCGTTACCGCGGTAGAAAATGTCAACCGTAACAGATTTTTGTATTCAGTGTATACCGCGACTAGACATGTGCCGGTATTCGGTAATGCGATAAATCGCGGTAATGAATATGCACGATATTGTTATCGCGGGGACTTCGAAATACCGTGAAAAATAGTAGATCCGAATTTAGATTTTTAGAACGCGCATCAGCTTATTTTCCATCAACCGCTTAAAAAACAATGCGTAGGCTATATGCTGCGCAAAACACGGGCGCACTTTGATGTAAACAATCCCCACATCACATAAGCACTGTGTGCATGCAGTGCGCACTCTAGTCTAATGTAAACAATCCTCACATTGAGAAGAAGCACGGCGGAAGGAGGAACGCTGCCGACTATTTATCCCCCGCATGGCTGCCAACTCTCACGCATTCAGCTTGAGACTCACGCAATTGACACTTTCACACGGTCTCGCGCCACACATCCATTTTCTCACGCAGAGAAAAATCGCGGAGCAAAGAGGACACTGACACCGACAGACTAGACAGAGCAGGTTACTTTTGATATGAAAAAAATATCAGCTCTCAGGTTTTATAACGAAATTCAGACAATAAATACTGTTTTGGTGCTTGTAAATGTAGCGTGACAGATCGCGCGCCTCAGTTCAAGTAAACCGATCATCTGTTACTTTTTATTAAAGATACAGTACGTGCAACCCACCGAAAGGTACGTACTTTCGATCAATCAGTGTTTTTCAACCACGGAAAGAGGTCAATAACACTGCAGGAGAATTATGTCACAGAACGTTACATTTACCTCAGGAAAGCCATTTAATGTTAGTTGACTATAAGAAAATAGCTATAGAGAGGAGTAGCCTATTTTGCTAAATATGTGCACTATATTACATATTTTAATATATGTTTACTTGTCATTATAATTGTTATTATAATGAAAATTATGGCATATTACATTTTTATATTTATATTATTATTATATTTATATTGTATGCATTACATTTAATTTCTCTCTGTATGTTTACAGCATTATGTGAGATATATTTTTTCTTGAGAAAAATTTAAATGCAGGCTATCTACTGCAGCCTACCAAATATTTATCCAAATGAGTCAATATTGAATCAAGATTGAAATTAAATCCACGAATTTAATTGAAATCGTGAAAATTGTGTTAAGCAATAATACAAACAGTAGCCTCGGTAACTGTACCATGTAAACATTATAACATGTTGTCACTAAAAAATAAAATTAATGTTTTGACAATCACAATTACACATTGTGATGCAAGTTTTTTTTAGATACCCCCAATCCATCTGTTTCTCTTGTGCAATTAAAATATCGTGATATTACCGTATACCGTGATAAAAGCTCAATCAATTAATCGCAGCATGAAAATTTGATACCGGCACATGCCTAACCGCGACATGCAAATAAGTGGGCGTGGTTAACTCGCGTGCAACATGCGTGAGACTGAAACACTGAGAATTGTCAAAGAAACATGGAGAAAGCAGATCAAGAGCATCCACAAAGGAATTACGTTTTCTAAAGGGTTGTTGTTGTTAACGTGATATTTTCGGGGGGAAAGGCGCAGCAGTTAATTAGAGCAGTGCAGCACCTTATAGTTTAGAGCGTGCTCGCAACGGGGAAAACATTAATTGACTATGACAGTTCATATATCAATATCGTAACGAATAGAAATAACCTTAAATAATGTTATCTGCATCTTTCCGTCTCTTATGTAAAGTTTTAAACACGAAAATCGCAGCATGACACGCAAACAGTTTGCCGTGGTAACCTGCTTGTTAAAGCGAATGTATTATCCTGTATCTGAGGCAAAATTAATAAATATGCAGCGCGAGTTATATATTTCTAACTCCAAACAATTGGCCACTGAACCAGCTGATAAAAGCTTCCTTTGATTCGATACTGATTACAACTTGACACTCAAATTAACCGATCGCATTTTACTGATGTAAAAGACGCGCGCGTGCACACGCACTGAGAGGGAGCGCGGTGTGTCTGTTCACCGGGCTATGGAAAAAAAAACCCGACACAGTTACAAGGTCTGTGTATAATTTAAACTAGGCTACTTAGTCACCATTAACAGTAGCTGCTGTTCGGTTTTCATACTGCTGCTCTCCTCCTAGTCACTTCTGAACTTGAACTTCTCTTGATTAAAGCTGCAGGTGATGGGTTGCCAGATATCACAAAAAGAGCAAAACAAGCTCCTTAAAAACGCAGTGTATAAGCAGACAGGGCAAAAATGTACCGGGGAACACATTTAAACATAACTAGTATTACTATACTAGAAAATTAAAAGGAAGTAACTAATTTATTATGAATAGAATAGTTCAATATAAAATATTCAGATATTATAAACTGATTGATGAAGTAAAGCATAACATGCGATTGAAAAATTATTCAGCAACACTTTATTTAAAGTTTAATTGCACCTATGAGTTGTATTTAATATCAATCAGTTGGGGGAAGTTCATCTAAAAGTTGATAAGTGTTTTTGTTTATATTTAGCTATCAAAATAGTTTACCAAAGAAATAATTTACCAAATAAGAGAAAAAGAAAACAATGTGAAGTACTTTTCATTTCTAAAGTATTTGGGTTTATTTATTATACAAAGCCCTTTTTGTCGATTTTTCGAGAATAGCTACCGGTACATACACTCACCTAAAGGATTATTAGGAACACCTGTTCAATTTCTCATTAATGCAATTATCTAATCAACCAATCTCATGGCAGTTGCTTCAATGCATTTAGGGGCGCGGTCCTGGTCAAAACAATCTCCTGAACTCCAAACTGAATGTCAGAATGGGAAAGAAAGGTGATTTAAGCAATTTTGAGCGTGGCATGGTTGTTTGTGCCAGACAGGCCGGTCTGAGTATTTCATAATCTGCTCAGTTACTGGGATATTCACGCACAACCATTTCTAGGGTTTACAAAGAATGGTGTGAAAAGGGAAAACCATCCAGTATGCGGCAGTCCTGTGGGCGAAAATGCCTTGTTGATGCTAGAGGTCAGAGGAGAATGGGCCGACTGATTCAAGCTGATAGAAGAGCAACTTTGACTGAAATAACCACTCGTTACAACCGAGGTATGCAGCAAAGCATTTGTGAAGGCACAACACCCACAACCTTGAGGCGGATGGGCTACAACAGCAGAAGACCCCACCGGGTTCCACTCATCTCCACTACAAATAGGAAAAAGAGGCTACAATTTGCAAGAGCTCACCAAAATTGGACAGTTGAAGACTGTAAAAATGTTGCCTGGTCTGATGAGTCTCGATTTCTGTTGAGACATTCAGATGGTAGAGTCAGAATTTGGCGTAAACAGAATGAGAACATGGATCCATCATGCCTTGTTACCACTGTGCAGGCTGGTGGTGGTGGTGTAATGGTGTGGGGGATGTTTTCTTGGCACACTTTAGGCCCCTTAGTGCCAATTGGGCATCGTTTAAATGCCACGGCCTACCTGAGCATTGTTTCTGACCATGTCCATCCCTTTATGGCCACCATGGACACATCCTCTTATGGCTACTTCCAGCAGGATAATGCACCATGTCACAAAGCTCGAATTGGTTTCTTGAACATGACAATGAGTTCACTGTAATAAAATGGCCCCCACAGTCACCAGATCTCAACCCAATAGAGCATCTTTGGGATGTGGAAGGAACGGGAGCTTCGTGCCCTGGATATGCATCCCACAAATCTCCATCAACTGCAAGATGCTATCCTATCATTATGGGCCAACATTTCTAAAGAATGCTTTCAGCACCTTGTTGAATCAATGCCACGTAGAATTAAGGCAGATCTGAAGGCGAAAGGGGGTCAAACACAGTATTAGTATGGTGTTCCTAATAATCCTTTAGGTGAGTGTATATAAATAACTATATCGTGAAATATATCGTTACCGTGAAATAAAATTAGTCATACCGTGAAATAGAATTTTGGTCATACCGCCCACCCCTAATGACCGCGCAGCACAGCAACGTCACGTGAGCATGACCGCGATAGAGACGACAGTCCAAAATCCCTACCGGTGCTATCTGTCTTTTGATGATAGAACAAAAACACCTATTTTAGCATAATTTTAGAGTACATATTTGTATCCCATCCAAAATTCATCCTGGTGCCAACTCTGGACCAGCTGACCAAATATGTTACCGCATCTTCCCGCATGACTGAAGAACGTCAGCCAGAATTCATTTGAGAAATGTTGTGGAGTGAGAGACTGCGTTCAGCTCTGTGCTCTTGACATCTGCTTGGTCCTCATGTTTAAGAGCAGGTGTAGTCTAGAGGCTTCCAACTGATGCTGTAAATGAAAGGTCATGTTGCTCTGAGGAGAGCAGTGAGACCGTATTAAGCTATGCCTCTTTCTCTCTGTTGAACAGCTGAGGTGGCTGAGGCATAAATGAGCTTGTTCACTGGGTTTTAATTAGCCATGAATGACTGTTTCTTTTTCTCCAGCTGTCTGAAATACTCCCCTCAGTTAAAAAAAAAAAAAAGTCCAAATGTGAAACATGGACACTCACTGTAAAGGCCAAGGCTGCCTTATTATCGAGGCACTTCATTAAATGTCCTTGTTCACAACAAGCTCTATTGACAGCACCTGTGAAATGATGTTGGCTACCACCAAATAATGTTATATCATTCCTTAGTTGTTAAAACATACACAAATTGGGTTTACAGTAAGGCATTTCATAGATAAAGGTTTATGCATTTCTGCTGTAGTTATATTAAATTATAATAATATTTCACAATATTACAGTTTTACTGTATTTTTACTTTTTAACGGTAGTATATATTCGTAGGCCTAACAACAGTAGACCTGCTTGAAGATCAAGATAACTCATTTCAGCTCAGGGAGGTAAGTCAGACAGCTGTTCTGAAATCTATACAGGATCTAAACCAACACAGTCTCATCCCAAGGCGTCATCTAACTGACGCTTCTGACCATGCGTCAACATGCCGACGCACACACCACCCCCCAAACGTCAACATGAGACGCTCATCCTCGGGCGTCATCAAATGCCGCGCACCCTATAGCGTCAGTTAGATGACGCTTCCGTTATGGGTAGGTTTAGGTCTGGGGTAGGGTTAGGATTAGACCACTAGGAGGCGCGTCTCATATTGACGCTCAAGGGGTACCCTGTGCGTCGGCATATTGACGCATGGCCAAACATGGTCTAAAGCGTCAGTTAGTTGACGCCTTGGGTGTGAGACTGGGCTGTCTAAACACCACCTTTTCAAAAGATATTTTTAATTTAGATACAGCTTTTCTTAAAAAATATAGTAGTATTCTGGTCCATCCTCTTACCAATCTGGTTAATATCTCCATTAGATCAGGGCAATTTCCAGACGGGTGGAAAAATGCTCTAGTAATACCGATTTTTAAATCAGGAGATGACAAAATGTCTTGTAATTATAGACCTATCAGTCTTCTTCCAGTATTGTCTAAGGTTTTAGAGAAGATTGTCTCAGGACAACTTGTGCACTATCTTGAGACAAACCAGTATCTGAGTCCTCTGCAATTTGGATTCAGGCACAACCATTCCACAGAATCCGCTACTTGTTAATTAACTGAAAACATTAAACAATCACTTGATAAGGGAAATGTAGTTGGTGCAGTATTTTTAGATTTAAAAAGGGCATTTGACACAGTAAATCACAACACCTTAATTTCAAAATTAGCTAAGTTCAATTTATCCAAACAGTCATTGTGCTGGTTCGATTCATATTTAAAAGGCCGTGAACAGTGTGTTGTGATTAATAATGTGAGATCCACTTTTCTTAAAATCAAAACAGGGATTCCTCAAGGCACGATCTTGGGACCCATACTCTTCAGTCTCTACATTAATGACTTGCCAGATGTAGTATGTCCAGATATAGGTCTACAGATGTATGCATATGACACAGTGGTATATGCATCTGGTAATAACTATATTTCTGTGGCTGACAAACTAAATGCTAACTTAGAAAAAATATCATCTTGGCTGACCTCATCTTGTTTAACCTTAAACACCAAAAAAACAAACTCTCTGTCTGCTTTTCAATTAAAAAACTACCTCTAACACAACTTTTGAACGTAAAAATTAATGGGGAACTTATTGAACAAGTACCTGAAGTGAAGTACCTCGGAATAATTTTGGACTATCAGTTGAACTTTAAAAGTCATATTAAGAAAATCTGTAAAACTATTAAGGCCAACTTGAGCTGTTTTATGATGATAAGAAACTGCTTGACTCTTGACTGTGCTTTTATTTTTTTTAATTCTATGATTCTAACACGCATATCTTATGGCTTAACCACATGGTCTCAAGCTCATCAGTCATCAATCAAAACCATAGAGTGTCTTTATAACCGTGCCTTGAAAGTTTTGGACAAGAAGAGAATAAGGTACCATCACTGCCAAATTCAACGCAAATATAAGATTTTGAGTTTTGCTAATTTTATTTCCTTGCATCTGGTTAAACTGGTCTTCAAATGCTTGAATGACGCTGCTCCACCACCGCTTTGCAAAACAATAACAAGACAGCAAAGTACTAGATCAATCACCCGTTCAGTGTCAAAAGGCAACTGTAGGATCCCTTTTCGAAGAACATCATTTGCCCAGGCTGCTTTTTCAGTTAAAGGGGCAAAATTATGGAATTCTTTGCCAGACCATTTGAAATGTATCCCAACATTAGCCTCCTTAAAAAAAAATACAAAATCGTGGTTAATTCAGGAACAATATTGCTCTCATACTTAGTATTTATACTTTGCTATCTCTGTATATTTCCTGTCCTTTTTTATTTAATTTCCTTTTTCTTTTTTTTATTATTGTAATTTTCTTCTCATCTTTTTAATAATGTTAAACTGTATTTTTTTATCAAAAAGCCCTACTAGGGACAAGTGTCGTGAATTAGCTTTAGCTAAAAACACTATGATACATACATCAGATGACTGTTAAAGTTGATCTATGTTATTTGTGTCTGTCCCTATCTAAATAAACTGTTAAAAAAAATAAAATAATAATAATATAATAAATCATATATTACATAAAAATCATATTATAACAAAATATAGCCAATTAAGCAAAATTTAACACATTTTATAATAGTTATTATGATTTTTATATGATATAATATTAAGTATAATTAATATTCATGAATCATGAACAATTAGACCAGGGACATTTCTTAAGATAGTAACGGAATCTAATAGTAATTCAGTGTACATTGTCGATTCTTTGTAATTATTTGCCAGCTTTTAAAACGGTTCATCTAAAATTGTCTTTCTTAAAATGGCATTTTACGGGCCAAACATGCTCCCTGTCAAATGCGGAGCATGTTTGTTGTATATGCTCAAATTATGAATGTGAGAACAGACATGCTGGTTTTCAAAAGCTCTTATTGTATCATGCGGCCATTACTTTAGATGCACTTATTAAAGAATAATTAAGATGAACGTCTCCAATCGAGCACAAACATGACCCTCATTTGAAATTGAACTTGAAATTGGATTAGATGTCTTTCAATGTGCGTAACGTTCAGTATGAATTCATCTCTAAAGGGCTGCTTGAGCCAGCATGTCTGCCTCAGAGGCATGGTCCCATTGTACGAGCAGGTAAATGATTATGGATTTTAGTGTCCGGACTCAGATTTAGACAATTACGGCTGACGCGGTGAGCTGAATAGATATTAGGCTCAATGTCTGCTGAAGATGTATGAAAGCCCCGGTCCTATTTCAGTCAAGGAGAATGAGATGAATGCTGATGGTTTTTTTTAGAGTTTATTTGACTTATCCTTTCAAGATAATGTATGTAGCATCACTTTATCAATCACAGCGGGTTTAATTTAGTCCTTTAGCTATCCCATAATGTTTTGAACTGTTATGAACCTCTTTCTGCATCATTTGCCTGCTGCAGTTTTAGGATGATATTGTGTCATCACAGTTAGATATTTAATGTGACGGTTAAATGATTACTGCCCTTTTTGAATTGCATTTGCAAACACATCTAATGGGATTTTATTTTTTTTCCCTCCAATAGGTAAATGGGACAGAAATTGAATATGAATTTGAAGAGATTACATTAGAGCGGGTAAGTGTCTGTCTCTCTCTCACATCCATAGATACAGGCTGTAACCGTAGGCACATATTAGGCACATGTCATATTTTATGCTCGTGTGGATTCTTCCGCCTGGTAATCCAATCATTCACAGCTTGGCTTGTGAGCATGATCTTGAAACGTATAAACATAAAACATGACCAATCACGGTACGAGTTTAGCCTGTGATTAGTAATAACTGGGAGATCGTTTGATTGAATGATGATTGCGTTTTAGTTTTGTCTAGTCATTGTGTGGGAATGCTCTCGGGAAGGGAATTTGCCTGACCAAAATATCAACCTGTCAATTCTGTACTTTATCTAAAACTTTTTTTTTTAATTATGTAACTATTATTCCATAATATTTTTAATTAATACTTTTATTCAGGAAGGATGCATAAATTGATCAAATGACAGTAAAGACATGAGTACATAATGGTACATACGATTTCTATTACAAATAAAAGTAATAAACGTTATTCTATAAACAAAGAATTCCCCCCAAAAAATATTAGGCAGCGCAACTGTTTTTAACATTAATAATAATACTAAATTATGGAAGCCACAGAATAAAAAAAAAAGTAATTGCGACTTTTTATTTCACAAATAAAAAATCTGACCTTATTTATCAGAATTGTGAGGTATAAACTCGCAATTGCGAGAAAAAAAGTCAGAATTGCGAGTTTATACCTCACAAATCTTTTTTTGTGATTTTGTAACATTGATTATTACAAAATATAACAAAATAATTAGTTACATTTTGTAATTTTTTGATTTTCACATGATATATTAGTTGTATATATAATGGATATATATTTTATGAATTATTATATTCTAATAATTATTATAATGAATACTTTTATACATCAATGTAATTTCATTAAGTATAATGATTGTTTTATATTTATTATAATCTATATTTGCACTTTTAAACACATGATAAATTTAATTTAACTACAAATTAGATGCTGATCTTACTCTTTAACCATGAATATATGTAGTTATTAAAATGTCTCGAAATTATTTATGTATTTATTTATTTCTACCCTAATATATTACATTTCCATATATATTATACGTACATATTTATAAATGCATTGTTGTTCATTAAGAATGCCTTTGTAATGCATTATATATACAAGCTCCATAGAAAGTAATACTGAAGATTTAATTCATCACTGAAGTCTCTTAATTGGGCCACTCTATGTGCTTTATTTACAAGTGAAAGCCTGGGGTGCACAGTGGAGGCAGTGTGAGAGAAAGAGAGAGTGAATTAGACGGCTGCAGATGACATACTGGCAGCTGCAATCGGATCCACATGACTAGACACAGAGCACGGACAATAGCAAAGGTCAACTAGACCAGAGGGAACACAGATTTGTCCGACCCTGGAGCCGTGAGGCGGAGAGTGTATGTTCGAGGCTCTCTCTGCAGACTCAACTGAGATTACATGTTGGAAAATTGGATGCAAACTTAAGCGATAACTCTGCTGCAAGGGCCTGATCTGTTATTGTCACTTATCTCTTTCTCTCACTCACATATCCTAGTATTGCCTTTTCGTATTTACCATGACTTTACATTTGCTATTCTATAAAGCAGATCCAAAATAGCCAGGGAAGATCTCAGCAAAGATTAATTCTCCTCACAATCCACTTTGAAGCTTAAAAGCCTGTGTGTTAACCTGAGGCAGCGCCCTGGAGAGTTCCATCATAAACACGTCATTTCAAAATATTAGCCTGTTAGTCTATTTATGTCTCAGAGATGTTAAAAGTGGCTCTAGCCCACGGTTGCGACAGGTTTTGATTTGTGAGTTTGCGCTGCTCAGAGGCAATTGCCGTGCCAAACTGTAAACACTGATGAGTCATGGGTAGCAAAGTGCACCTCTTACAAAAATAACGCTACGAGTCTCTCTTTCTGTTCAGTCTGTTTTGGTTCTGTTATTCAGGCTCTTTTCACTGAGGCAAAAGACTAATAAAGGGCCTTTACATCTTTCATATTGCTGTGTGTGTGTGTCCTCAGGGAAACTCAGGGTTGGGGTTTAGTATAGCGGGTGGAACAGATAACCCTCACATCGGTGATGATCCCGGGATCTTCATCACGAAGATCATCCCTGGGGGAGCGGCGGCTGAAGACGGCAGACTCAGGTGGGTCGGTGTTTCGTTACACACTTGTGTGCTTGCATTTGTTGCGTACCATTCAAGGCTTAATGTTAATATAAAATCAAAATTGACACTACAGAGTTTCTGCGGGTCTTAAAAAGTCCTAAAACCCTTACACAAATTAAGACCTTAAAAATGTCTTAATTCTGGCATGAAATGTTGCATGCATTGTAAAAAAAAATACATGTCACCTCAGTATTTTAATAAAATTATGTGAGTTTATGACTAAAACAAGAACAATTTTCTGTGTCAATGAGTTATGGAAACTTCCCTTTGAATTAAGTTTATTATTTTTTTTGGCCCACTGGTAGATATTTGTTCTTCTTTTAATCATAAACTCACTTCTTTTTGATCCAATGCTTTTTTCCCTAGATATTTACGTTTAAAGAACACATTGACATATTGAGTTATCTTCCATTTATTCCTTAAATTTTCTTTACTTGGTCTTAAAAAAGGCCTTTAAAAAGTCTTAAATGTACTGTCATATAACCTGCAGAAACCCTGTACACATTCTCTTAATACAAACTCATATTTGTATGCTAAAAATATAATAAATATTCTTAAAAAAAATAAAGGCTCTTTATTGGCATCTGTATTTTCTTGAAGGTCCTTTAACATTCATGAAACCTTTCCATTGCATAAAAGGTTCTTTATAGTGGAAAACGTTTCTTTAGATTATTAAAAAAAAAAAAAAATCAAAGAAAGAAAGAAAAAAATTGGTTCTTTTAAGACCTGAACACTGAAAGGTTCTTTGGGGGAACATGAAATGATTCTTCTATGGCATTGCTGCGGAAAACCCCCTTTTGGAACCTTTATTTCTAGTGTATGTAATGCAAACAGGATTATATGTTCAGAAGAGTGGACAGTTTCATGGTGAATTGAACATTTTTAATGTATTGATGAATTGTCAGAGGAAATAAAACTGTTTCTTACTAAGATGAAGATAAATTCAGTAGATCACTAGGCAATTTTCTTTTTCGAGACATAATGATCTCGCTTATTGCTCTGGCTTCGTAGAGCAATCTCTTTCTCTATTCCTCCCTTGCTCTCTTTCCTTCCCCTCTCTTTCCCTCTCCCGGCTGTAAATGATTGAACCCGGGTTGTTCATCACAGTCCTAATGTCTCTCTGGAGAGCTCAAGTACCTGAAGTTTTCTGCTGACTGCCACACACTCTGACCGCGAGGTACTTTAAAAAATTTACCATCTGCGAGGTCTGAGGTGAATTGTGTGGATATAACGAATAGACCTGACCAAATCACTCTCGGATAATGTCAATCTTCTACAGGGTAAAAACAAACAAGTATGCATTATACATTTTATGTATAAAATAAATAAAAAAATTATATTTTCCTGAATTTGTGTGCATTACTTTTTAAACGAACATGATATTTTCATGAAAACCATTCAGGAAGGAAAAGTTGTAAATGAGTAAAATGAAATTAAAGGGATAATTCAGCCCAAAAAAATGTAAGTTATGTCATTATTTACTGCATGACTTTGAGAAACAAGATATTTTTTAGAAATGCCTGTGGGTTTTTATTTGTTGGTTTTTTTTTTGTCCATACAACGAAAATCAATATGCAACAATACTATTTGACTATCAACATTCTTAAAAAAAAAATATTATTTTGTGTTCCACAAAAGAAAAAAGTCATGCAGGTTTGTAAAAACATGAGAGTAAATGATGTCAGAATTTTCATTTTTGGGTGAAACACACACTTTGGGTGAGCCTATTTGCTTGATGACTCCTGCTTCTCATAGTTTTATACTGACAAAAAGGCCCTTGTTATCTCAGGAAAAACAGGGCCTCAACAATATCTCAACCCTTGCTCAGATTTTTCAAAAGTCTTAGTTGAATTTGAATATATATATATATATATATATATATATATATATATATATATATATATATATATATATTAATCAAATTCTGCAGAGCAATGTCTGCATTCATTTAACATTTTACAGTAGTTTAATTGATATTGGTGAGCTGAGGAGTTTCTATTCCTTGCTGGATTTGTTTGAGATTCATGTAAGGGCCGACCAGGAGTTGGTTGAGAGGGTTGTTTTATTAGAGGGAAGCGTAATTAGATTGTGCTGGAGAGATAGCAGATCTTCCTGTGTTTTGTATGCATGTGTGTGCGGCGCCCCGAACAGCAGCTGCATGTGACAGCCCCTTCTGAGCCTTTCACCCTGCTCTGCTCCATGACTTGGCTGTTTTCTTTTATCCTCTGTCTCTCAGTCAGGTCTGTCAGGGCTTTGAGCATCACCAATCCTTCTCTTGCTGCTTCTCACCTGGCAAGTTGCGCCACTCCAGCGTTCTATATTCTGCAAACGTCTTTCCATTCCCCTTTCCCATCCACCACATATGCTGCATTCTCTCTTTTAAAAGAGTAAGACACTTTGAACGTTCACCAATAAGCTGTGATAGATTTATGGTGAGTTGGAGGTGAACGCCATTTAGAGAAGCAATTACATTGTGTAGGGTTTTTTGGGGGGGGGGGGCTGCCCTTGTTTGACTTTGGGAGTGTTGGAAGCTGAACGGGCTCCAGATAAATCATTCAGGCTTTAAAGATGTGTGGAGCAAAGAAACAGGAAGCTGCATCAAAGATTCTAGATTGGATGTAGCACACGTATGATCAGGCTTTATAGAGTTGGACAGGGATCAGTGACAGGGAAAAACCATTAAAACTACAAACTGCTAATGTTCAACAAAATATAGATGCTTAGTTAGAATTTCTGTAAATTTAGATAAAAAATATATATTAGTGTATTACACACAATTAAAATGTTTGACAATCAAGTATTTTATATATTATTACATATTACATTTCACAATATTACCGTTTTTTCTGTTTTTTTATCATTTATAATTAGGGTTGGGTACCGAAACTCGGTGCCAATAGGGAACCGGTTCCGACTTAAACGGTAGTAACCAGACCGAATAAGAAAGAAAATTTCGGTGCCTGATTTCGGTGCCTAACTTCAAGCGCACACACACGCACACACATACACACAAGGTCTCTCGCTCTCTCTCTCTCCACCGTGCGTGTGCTACACAGTTTGGAGCACAGTTTCTTCTGTCTCGCATGCGCGCTCTTTCCCATTCCTCTCATACCGGGAATTGAGAAAAATGCATGTTTTGTGCGCTGTTTGGGGCTGTACACATCGCCACACAATTGAAAACAGCTTTCGAGGAATTACCTTTCACAAGCAAGACTGAACCTTTGTTTTTGGTTGTATTTGGTCATGATTTAATTAGTAATAGTAACGTTCAGAGGATACATTTAAAAATACTACTGTTATTGTGTCACGAAATGTAGTTTTAATAGTTTTTCAGTCGACAATGTAGTTGTTTAAAGCTCAAATATGTTGTTTGTTTATAAAGATAGCGTCTATTTAAAAATCACAGAAAATGCTTTTTCCACAATAAGAAAACTTAAATTATATCTCAGTATGGGGGGTCTTCACCATTCTTATCCAAGAATAAAAAGCCAGATACATGACAAGCCTGAGCTTAATTGACCATTCTTTATTAAAAAAAATTTTTTTTACAAGTCTAACTATCGAGATTTTAAATAACTAGAGATGGAACTTTTTGTACACCACATACAAACCACTGAAATCGGTTGATAAATGTAAAAACAGTTTGTTTTTATCCAGAAAAAACGCAGCTCCCCCGTTTACTTACATTTGTTCACAGCGCAGTCTTGTCCTCCGCAAAATGGCGGACCCGTTGACGTATCGCAGCAACGTTCCAAAGGGGCCAATAGGGCGTCTATGTATTTATTATGTCTATGGTCAGAACGCCCTCTGGGTGTGCCGATAGTCTGAATCCCATATAGAATCAAGCCAATTCATTGGCTGATGGCGCCGCATCGACGCACTTACGTCGTCATACTATGCTGTCGCGCGCGCGCCATCTGCTCCTCAGATTTCTCTGCCGAAAAAGGAAGCTGGTCGGCACCGCGAGGAGCTTGGCTGCGTCCCGTTCCCTATTGAGAGATATGTTACACCAACCAGAGATGTTCTCTTTCATAGGTTCACTCAACGCTGCGTAGCTAAGAAGCAGTGGATTTGTATTTGTAGGCTGCTGTATCACGTGCCGTTTGAACTGACGCGCTACAGCGATCTGTCACATTTCAAAGAGCCAAAACGTTATTTATTGTGTGAATCTCGTAAAAATATTGACAGAATCTGACAGCTGTGGATTTGTTCCATATCAAAAGTAACCTTCTCTGTCTTGTCTGTCAGTGTCCTCTTTGTCCGCGATTTTTCTGTGTGAAAAGGGTCATTTGCGTGAGTCTCACGGTCAATGCGTGAGAGTTGGCAGCTCTGCCTGCTAGTAATCTCTATTAATCTCCAGTATTATTACATTGTTTGATACAATATTGTTTCATTTGATATTATGTAAATATGAATTTTTATTTTATATTGGTTTTATTATTACCATATGTTACTTGTATTTATATTGTTTAAAGATTTAAGTTAATATTGTGTCCAGTTTGGCCCTGTAAATTAAAGGGTATTATTTTTTGATAAAGTGTGTGCGGTTTCATTTTCTTAAGTACCGATTTAAGAACCGTTTAAGCACCGGAACCGTTTAAAAAATACCGAGTAGGTACTGGAATCGGATAAAACCCAAACGATACCCAACCCTATTTATAATTGAGCTGTGGAACATTATTCAGCTTTATAGTTACTCTGTTGCATATATATATATATAGCATATACATATGTGTGTTCATGGTTTAGTTTCAGTGTGTGTTCTTGTGTTTGCTGGGTCTCAGCTGCTCTATGTGAGCATGCCCCAGGAGGCGGCTGTCCTTGGACCACAGGCGGCCATGATCTGGAACTCTGCAGGAGGCTCACCACACACCGAGGACTCCAGAAAACTCACTTCTTGCTTTTATTTGTCTCCGCAGAGTGAATGACTGTATTTTGCGTGTGAACGAATCAGATGTCTCAGAGGTGTCTCACAGTAAGGCAGTAGAGGCTCTGAAAGCGGCCGGATCGATCGTGAGGCTCTATGTGCGCAGGAGGAGACCAATGCTGGAGACCGTCACCGAAATCAAACTCATAAAAGGACCAAAAGGTTTCAAATTTACAATTACCTTAAAACCCATCTGTTACCTAAGCTGTTTGTCACCGTTCACATTAGGGATGTGTCACAGTTGTCGGCTGTTCTACAAAAAAAATACTATTTACTATTTTACTATACAATACTATTTTAGTATTGTTTATTCGTAGGTGTGCACAGCCACGGCTCATCTGTAAGGGCAGGCGGTGTAGTGTCCCACCAAAAATATTCATCCAAAACATAGACCTCTATATAAACTGAATCAATAATAAATTGTAAGTGTGTTCAGCATTCTGCAACAAATATTCTTCAGATTTTCTAGATTACTTTAAGACGTAAAGTGAGCGGGATATATTAAAATTTAACTTCGGCAGGCATGTATTATGATACTATGCGAGGCAGAGAGTGCCTCTTTGTTTTATGTTTGTTTTGACAATAAAAATGGCTTTCTTTTCCTCACCGGAATTCCTCCACAACTCGTAATATTTTAAAACAACACTCTGAGGCAATAAATACTACATTAAGGCAATTCTAAGATGTTGTGTGTATTTAAAGCCTGTCAATCAAAATTAGAGCGCCACCCTCAGGCTGAATAATGCAAGGACACTAGACCTCTGCCAAAAGTGTGTCTGCATGTTCAGCAATTAGAATATAAAGCTTACAAAATGTTTATCATAAACTAGCGTGAAGATCCATAATCTGCCCTACCTAAATTTACGATCAGAAGCCGCTACTGGTTGCTGGGGGTTTTTCTGCTGTTATAAAAGAAAATAGGCTGTTACTCATGTACACATTCACATCTAGGATGCGAAAACAAATGGAAAACAAATCAAGATTTGAAACTCCACTGAGCCTGAGAGTTATCACGTCCTCTTTTGTTGGTTGTTGTTTGGGTGGAGCAATAAACAGAACTATATCCTGAGAAAGACACTGCTTTGATGCATTATTCAGAGTGCATAGAGGAAGACGCATCACACACACAGCAGCACTTACACAAATTTGGAGAAAAAGCTTCGGGCACCATAGACACTCTGAATCCAAAACACCATTAACGCATTGTACAACACTTGTTTTCTCCTCTAGGAAACTAAGGAACTAGATTGTGCTTAAGGAAAGTTTATACTTTTTGCTCTAAGAGTGTTTTGAGTACAGTCCTTTCTTAAAATCCCATAGGGCTCGGCTTCAGTATTGCAGGTGGTGTGGGAAACCAGCACATCCCCGGTGATAACAGCATTTATGTCACTAAAATCATTGATGGGGGCGCTGCGCAGAAAGACGGACGGTTACAAGTTGGAGACAGACTGCTTATGGTAGGTCTCATTGACCTCTGATATTTATTTTATTACTTTATTTTATTTTATTCGTTTAAATTTAAATTAAAACATTTTGAATTTCATTTGTATAGTTTAATTGTATTTAATTTTCATTTAATAGTTTAATTTAGTTAAATTACTGACCAAACACATAGAAGCAGCCCTCAGAGATGTTTGGGAACGAGCTGCATCCATAGTTGGGTGATTACATTCCTGAAGTTTCGCTCTAGTGTCAGTGTCAAACTCCATTGCTTTTAATCCAGGTTTTTTTTTAAAACTCTTTAAGACTGAGTTTGATTTAATTAGCAAGATCAGTGCTCTGTGTAATCCACTGGGCAGGACACATTTGGCACCGCTGATTCGCCATTGACCACTAGAGCGTAACCGTTTACGTAACTCTGGATTGCCCTCTTAACACTTCCTGCTTGTTTTCTCTTTCGCCCAGGTGAATAACTACACTCTGGAAGAGGTGACCCATGAAGAAGCAGTGGCCATATTGAAGAACACGTCAGATGTAGTATACCTGAAGGTTGGGAAACCCACTAGTGTCTATCTCTCAGACCCCTATGGGCCGCCTGATATCACACACTGTGAGTTATTCTTACCACATTTCACACTTCATTATGTAATACATATGCTTAATGCTTTAGAATTTTTGAAAGTAATCTGGAAATGTTTATTTTTTAGTCATTCAAGCTATCGATTTATTGGTTGTTATATTGATTGGCATTGTGGTGAACCAATTTATACTATAATATACTCTTTCTCTCTCTCTTTATGTGTCTCTACAGCATTCTCACCCGCAATGGAAAATCATATCTCTTCCCCCGGTAATAACGGCACTCTGGAATATAAGTCCAGTCTTCCGCCCATCTCCCCCGGCCGATATTCCCCCCTGCCCAAGCACTTGCTGGGGGAAGAGGACATTAACAGGTTGGATGGTTTTTCCTTCCTACGGTAATTCCCTCCCTCTCTACCAGATGCCACTGCCCACAGGTAGACTGTGTAGCCCCCTTCCCCCATGTGTCCTGTGGAAAATCCGAAAGACAATCAAGCAGCGTCATCACACCTAGTGATGGGATTGTTTTGGGATTTACTGTCCCATCCTTACTCCCTCCCGTCCTGTTAGTTCTGTACTGTTTTATGTTCCTGGATTTTTTGTGGTCCATGTTTGTTGTGAATGTACAGAATAACATAGGCTCTATCTACATTTTTGTACTATGTTATGACATGTTTACCATACTGCATGATTTGTAAGCGAACGTGTACATCACATAATCAGCTCAATATGTATGGCTTTTCTGATGTAGTAAACTTGCTCGGTAGTTCACCTGGTACAGCATTGCAATTGTGATGCGGAGCACTCGGGTACGACTCCCGTGTAACACAAGTCATGATAAAAGAGCTCAATGCATTTTATCTCACCTTTGCTTTTGTTAAGACTAGCGTGGTAGGTGGTATGTTAGTTCTAAACATAAATAGAGCTTTAACCTTTTAGTGCCATTTCATTTCTGAACTGCTGCAATGCGTACAACAAACAACGTTATAAAAGGTTGCCAGATTCACGTTCATCTGTTTCAGATCAAACTGAATTTTTTTAGCTCTGTTATCATTTCATTTAGAAAATTACGTGAATCGTGCAAGAAGCAATGCAATATCATTTGGCAAAAATGACGGAACAGGCACATTTTTCAAATGATCCTGGGTTTGTACAGAGTATCATAGAGACTTAATAGTGGGCTTATTTTTATTTGAGTCAATAAGAAACCACCTAAAACACTCTATCAATCATGTAGAACACCTTAGCAACCACACATGGCGCATGATTTTATTACCAAATAAAAGCAGAATATAATGTTTCAAACTGAAATCTGTGATGATATCAGTGTGTGTCGACAGCATGAGCTTCTTTTTGTGCGCTGGCTTGCTTTTAAGGATGTTTTGGGAGACATATGTTCAGGACAGTTAGGGCTGGGAATGTGTTTGGTTCACTGCAATGCAACCTGAATACTGAGCATCATCCCTGGAGTTTTCTGGAAAAGAAAACTAAATTGCACAGTCAGAGCTGAATCTGTGGACTTGTCGAAGTCCCTAAGAACTTTGAATTCAGAATAGCAAAAAAAAGTCAGACAGACTTCGGTTTTGATTATCTTGTCATGCCCTCTTTCTGCCGGCTGGCTTCTTGATGTGTTCATGGGCCCTGTGGTTGTTTTGGGCCTCTGAGGCTGTTGATGGCAGTTCTAATGGAATTCTGGGATTCTGGTTTAGCTACAACACATCTGTGAGGCAACAGCCCCAAATGCTGTCAAGCAACCATCGCTAGACATAAGTGTCTAGCGATGGTTGCTTGACAGGATTTGGGGCTGTTGCTTCTCGTACACGTGTTGAACATGTTGTAGCTAAACCAGAATCCCAGAATTCCACTAGCCTTATTGTCTTAAAGCCATGTTCACCATAATAAGCTTCATCTAGTCTGAAAGTCATTACTAAATAAATACCCAAGTTCAACCTGCCACTATAATATCTCAAATATGTTTTACTTTTAACGGACGGTGTTGTTAATGTCTCCCACTGTGGAACACAGTTGATGGCACCCTGCTGTGAAAAATTCCCAGTTTCTCCATAAATGCTAAACGTGCATGCAAACATGCGTGCCTAACAAAGGGTGTGACCTTTCTTTGAGGTGAGTGAGATTAAAACCCCTCCGGGGGTAAGAGGTTTACATGGTCCCTGTGTTTGAGGAAGCATAAGCCCTTCTGGAAGTTCAGCTCCCTTCATCTTCACTGTGTTTTCCACTGGAGAATTAAGCACTCTGAGATAATCAAAGGTCTGGATGAAGATTATAATATGGAATGGCAGAATGCTGTAGCCACTAATATTTATTTTAAGTTCAGAGGCTCGGAAATTGATTGCGAGTGAAATACGGAATGGGGCGTTTCATGTGGATTGGCATAATAAATCTGAACTTATGTTATGGCTCACAAGTTGAATAATTAATTAGGTGTGACATTAGGCAGATGTTCAAGTGGGGAGGGTGAACATGATTTTGTTCATGTGTGTGTCATCTTGGTTTAGGGGCAATGGAGTGTGCAGATGTAGTGTGTCTAGGAGTTTGTTATGTTGCAATAATCGGTGAAGCACAGCATAAGACCCCCATTGCATTATGGGAGCATACAAATGCACACACACACATACACCATAATATTATACACCAAATGTTAAAAACAGTTCCAAATACTTTACATCTGTGAGGCTTTAGGACAGCAAAACTACACACACACACACACACACACACACACACACACACACACACACACACACATCCTAGTCGTTCAATCATCATGAATAATACAGCTTCAGAAGTAGACCATTCCATACTCACATCATGTACATACACACTCAGCAGTGTTACCAAGGGTCAGTACTCAATTATTACTAAGCTCACCTTTAATGAACAGGACATTCATAATTATTAGATGTGTAGTCAGGAAGTTCTTATGAATTATGTAGTTCAGCAAACTGCTGTGTGGTCGCTGACCTTAAAAGGATAGTTCACCCCAAAAAATCACCCTCAACTTGTTCCAAACCTGTATGAATTTCTTTTTTCTGCCGAACACAAAAGAAGAAATTTTGAAGAATGTCGGTAACCAAACCGTTGATGGGCCCCATTGACCTTCATAGTATTTGTTTCCCATACTATGGAAGTCATTGGGAAGTCATCAACTGTCATCAGCTGTTTGGTTAACCACATTCTTCAAAATATCTTCTTTTGTGTTCAGCAGAGGAAATAAATTCATACAGGTTTGAAACAACTTGAGGGCGAGTAAATGATGACAGCATTTTCATTTTTGGGTGAACTATCCCTTTAAGGACCAGTTTAAATCCGAGGAACTGTTGTTGCATGGTTATGTGTGTATGTGTAGGTATGCACAATGTGATGTACCAAAGTAGGACACGTTATTGCATCACAATCCTTCTTGGTCATTGAAAGACAATCAACCATTGTACAATCATAGTTTTAATTTTTACCTTAAAGGGATACTCCACCCAAAAATGAAAGTTCTGTCATCATTTACTCACCCTCAAGTTGTTGCAAACCTGTATGAGTTTCTTTCTTCTGCTGAACACAAAGGAAGATGTTTTGAAGAACGACTGGAACCAAACAGTTGTTTGGCACCATTGACTCCCATAGTAGAAAAAAAAAATACAATGGAAGTCAATGGTCCCAAAGTTCCAATCGTTCTTCAAAATATCTTCCTTTGTGTTCAGCAGAAGAAAGAAACTCATACAGGTTTGCAACAACTTGAGGGTGAGTAAATGATGACAGAATTTTCATTTTTGGGTGGAGTATCCCTTTAAGGACCAGTTTAAATCCGAGGAACTGTTGTTGCATGGTTATGTGTGTATGTGTAGGTATGCACAATGTGATGTACCAAAGTAGGACACGTTATTGCATCACAATCCTTCTTGGTCATTGAAAGACAATCAACCATTGTACAATCATAGTTTTAATTTTTACCTTAAAGGGATACTCCACCCAAAAATGAAAGTTCTGTCATCATTTACTCACCCTCAAGTTGTTGCAAACCTGTATGAGTTTCTTTCTTCTGCTGAACACAAAGGAAGATGTTTTGAAGAACGACTGGAACCAAACAGTTGTTTGGCACCATTGACTCCCATAGTAGAAAAAAAAAATACAATGGAAGTCAATGGTCCCAAAGTTCCAATCGTTCTTCAAAATATCTTCCTTTGTGTTCAGCAGAAGAAAGAAACTCATACAGGTTTGCAACAACTTGAGGGTGAGTAAATGATGACAGAATTTTCATTTTTGGGTGGAGTATCCCTTTAAGGACCAGTTTAAATCCGAGGAACTGTTGTTGCATGGTTATGTGTGTATGTGTAGGTATGCACAATGTGATGTACCAAAGTAGGACACGTTATTGCATCACAATCCTTCTTGGTCATTGAAAGACAATCAACCATTGTACAATCATAGTTTTAATTTTTACCTTAAAGGGATACTCCACCCAAAAATGAAAGTTCTGTCATCATTTACTCACCCTCAAGTTGTTGCAAACCTGTATGAGTTTCTTTCTTCTGCTGAACACAAAGGAAGATGTTTTGAAGAACGACTGGAACCAAACAGTTGTTTGGCACCATTGACTCCCATAGTAGAAAAAAAAAATACAATGGAAGTCAATGGTCCCAAAGTTCCAATCGTTCTTCAAAATATCTTCCTTTGTGTTCAGCAGAAGAAAGAAACTCATACAGGTTTGCAACAACTTGAGGGTGAGTAAATGATGACAGAATTTTCATTTTTGGGTGGAGTATCCCTTTAAAACAGTTTTTCTCAACATTTTCGATTCCAAGGCCGCCCTAAACTTTTGAATTGTAGTGTATTATTACTTTAATATTTTTTTTAGACATATTGCAACCCACTTGTAAGTTAGCCGAGGCCCCCTAGTGGGCTCCCTGGTTCTAAACCTACCCCTAAATTGAGACATTTATCTGTCTACATGGAATGAAACATTTCAGGTGTTGATGTTTAATGCACAGTAATGAGGAGCAGGATTTTAGACTAGTGAGATTTCACAATGGGCAGGGCTAACCAGCATAACAAATTAATGTAGTATGTGATATTGTTTCAGGACCATCAAAATATAAACCATCATTGATAATTATCCATAAACTTGCTACTCAAGTCAATCACATTAAGTTTGTGGTTCTCTATATGTAGCGTGAGTGGGTGACGCTAGCCTGTTCCTAATTCTATCTCTGTGCCCTGCTGTCAGTGTGAAGGGCCAGAGGGTTTGTGCCGTGGTTGATAATAAGGGTTTTGTCATGGTTTATTTATCCCTCTGTGACCCTGTATTAAGGGCAAGGAGAAGGGAAGTATTGCAGATGTGGAAAAATGTGCTGAAGCCAGATGCAGAGAGAGACTGAGAGAAAGGCAAGACACACTGAGGAGTAGAAGATACAACGAGAACTGTTCTAAATATAAAATGATAATGATAAAAGGGGGTTGAATGAATGGATGGTAAAAGAGTGTCTGTTAGTCATCTCTGTTTAGGACAAGTCACAAGCTAGCATCACATGATGCAGAGCGAAGAGAGAAAGCGGTCGTCACAAAAACATTCCACTCGCATTAACTTCAGTATGTCTAATGTAGCTTTGCATCTGCAATACGATCTCGCTCTCTCTTACCCGAAACCAGATGCTACAAATTAGCTCACTGAAACTTGCAGGATATGTTAGATCCTAGTGATTAGCGCACATGTTCCAGACGCATTGAGCCTTGCTGCTCATGTGGGCAATTCAGGTTTGAATCCAATCTGTGTCATGTACCGATTCCATTCCTGAAAATGTATGTCAATAAAAGTAGCAAAATAATTGATTAGGTGTATAAACATGTCTAGTTTTTCAGTAGACCGTTTGTGCATGTGTTGTATGCTACATACACTACCTTTCAAAAGTTTGGATTTATTTTAGGATTTACAAGAAGTCTCTTATGCTCACCAAGGCTACATTTATTTAATCAAAAATACAGTAAAAACTGTGATATTGTGAAATATTATCACAATTTAAAATAACCATTTTCTACTTTAATATATTTTACAATGTAATTTATTACTGTGATGAAAAGCTGAATTTTCAGCATCATTACTCTAGTCTTCAGTGTCACATGATACTTCAGAAATCATTCTAATATGTTGAGTTGGTGCTCAAGAAACATTTCTCATTATTGTCAATGTTGAAAACATTTGCACTGCTTAATATGGTTGTGGAAACTTGGATTTTTTTCAGGATTCTTGAACAGAAGTTTTAAAAGAACAGCATTTATTTTAAAATAGATTTTTTTTTTGTAATATTATAAATGTCTTTACTGTCACTTTATATCAATTTATATTTGCCCTTGCTGAATAAAAGTTTAATTTCTTATGGAGCCCAAACTTTTAAACAGTAGTAGTGTATCTGGTTTTACATTGAAATATTTTGAGTGGTTGATTAGGTATGTTTGTGTGTCAAACCCAGTTGTATTGTATTGTATAATGGGGCTTGTTGTGTTGTCATATTTGGTTTTGACCTGGATTCTGTTGGTGTCTCTTTTTTGTTTCTGCATGCTACACGTAACAAGTACTGAATACATTTCAGCTGTTTTGAATACACATTTGAACATTTTACACACTTTAGTTTCATTAAAAAACTGTCTTCATGCTAACCTATTGTCTGTTTCTGATCAGAAATCCCTCGTTAGATGAGATGGAAGGTCACAGGTTTGATTCCCAGCACTTCCAGTTGAGGTGAGCGACTTAAGTGAGCCGTCGTTTGGGTCCTGAATGTTCATTTTTGTCCTTAATGCACACGCTCTTACTTCCTGCCAGCCTTTTCTGTTTTGAGACTTTGGATTGTTTGTATAAAATAAACAGCGACGGTCAGATCTGTAATTCTGAGAGTCCAAAAGTGATTCAGAAAGAGGGAATTCATAAAAGGAATGACAGATAAAGCAAGACATCTCTGGATGTCAGTCCCTGTGGAGTCTCTTTAAACTGGCATGACAGTATTAACACAGAACAGTAAATAATTTTTTTTTTTAGTTTTGAAGATCTGAGGATGCTTAGGATGGTGAAATTGAAATGGTCAATTTTTTTTATTGCAACACTACTTATCAAAGCTAATGTATTTACAAATGTTGAACTAACTAGTTTCAGTTCCTTCCTTACTCCTTTTAACACACTTCCACTGCCATGTTTCTCACCCTTTTCTCTTTTTTTCTCTGTCTATCTTTCTCTTTCTTTCTCTCTCTCTGTTAGTGGTCGACCGATATGGGTTTTATAATGGCTGATAGTGATTCCAATATCTAGAGTAAAATTGCACATTTTAGTAGCATAAGAGATATAATACAATATACATTAAATTGGTCAGCTGTCCACTTATTTTTTAATAATATCTACTCAATATAATTTAATAATTAAAGAAAATGCATTTTTCACTGAAGACTGTTCAGAATGTCAGTATTTTTGTCTTGTTTTCTAAAACAGAAATCTAAAGAGTTTAAAAACAAGAAGAAAAACATTTCAAGATAATGTATTTTTTTAAAAGGGTGGTTGATTATGATTTCATTTTTCTAACTTTAGTTAGTGTGTACTGTTCCTGTTTGAGCATAAACAACATCTGCAAAGTTCAAAGCAAAGGGAGATATTTTCTTTTACAGAAATCACTTTTTAAGGACTACAACAAACAGGTTTTTTCCCGGGTTAGTGACATCACAAACCCCTAAATTTACATAAACCCCACCTCACAACAAAGGGCTCTATATAGCCCCTTTCACACAGAGATTCCGGAAAATACACGGATAAAGCGACCCGGGATTTGACCCGGGTTCGTTTGATTTTGCTTCATTCACACTGCCAGTGATTTGCCGGAATCAGAGAGCGCGTTCACACACAACCCGTGTATGTTCCGGAAAGACACGTGACATCGATGTGACGTGTAATGTCTCAGCAACGTGTATAGTTTGCTTATGAGCTGCGATTTCTCTCTGGAGAAACCACGCTTGTGCATTTTTTTCTCTGATTCGATCATAAACTAGCGCATTACATACCGTTTCACTAGCCTGCTTTCACTTTACTTCAGCGTCATCATTACGACACGGCATTGGTTACGGCTTTTGTTCACACAGCGCGCGTTCCGGGTCTGAACACGGCAATGTTACTAGGTCCCCAACCCGGCATCGATCCCGGCATCAGTCCCGGGTCGTGTTTGTGTTCACACAGAAGGCACTCTGGCAATTTGCCGGCAATTTGCCGGGTTCAAAGCGCTGTGTGAAAGGGGCTTATGGCTCTGCTTAGAACGAGCTGTTGAACCTCCGCCCTCTGTGCCGGGAGCAGCAGCTCATTTGCATTTAAAGGGACACACACAAAACGACGCATTTTTGCTCACCCTCAAAAAAGGACAATTTTAACATGCTATAAAAATGACCTATGGGGTATTTTTAGCTAAAATTTCACATAGCCACTCTGGGGACATCAGAGACTTATTTTACATCTTGTAAAAAGGAGCATTATACCACCCCTTTAAGTGAAAACACTGAATTAAGCACATATTCTCTGAAATCAAGTCTTAATATTGTATGCAATTTTGTTTCTCAGGTAAATTTGTCATTTTTAAATATTTATACTGGAAACCGAGTCAAAAAATACAGAACAAAATTTGACACTGGGTGCTATATCGGTCTGTATATGCTATATCGGTCTGTCACTACTCTCTATCGATCTACTTCAGCGCATTAACCCTAGCTGCTCTGCTCTCTGCCTCTCTCTTTCTCTCCCACACCAGGCCTCCAGAGCCAGTTTACAGCACTGTGAACAAACTGAGTGACCGCGCCCCCTCTCCCCGTCTCTACTCCCCCGTGGAGTTTGATAAAAGCCCCATGCACTCAATCCCCCACTTCCCTCACTATCACGTAGGCCTGCTCCCTGACTCCGAGATCACCAGGTACTGAGCACAGCGCTCTGCATGGGACGTCAATTAAAATTCTGTGGCCACATCTCACCTGCATGACCACACCCTAATTTATGCTGGCTTGCATGCCCCGCCCCATTTTAAAGTCACCTGCATGCCCCAGTTTTTGTGTACCTCGCTCTTTCCTTAGTCTTTTTTAATACATCTGCAGAGGTTTGATTCAGTGAACAGGGTTCATGTTTTGTAAGAATCATATTTTGAGAGAACCTCCAAGAAAGAAATCAAAATTAAATCAATTTTATAAGAAATACACTTCCATTCTTCCATTTCTTACTATTATCATTGTTGAAAACATTTTTGTGAAAACCAACCTTTTTTTAGGAGTCTTTGATGAATTGAGAGTTCAAAATAACAGCATATACAGTATTTGAAATAGAAATCTTCTGACATTTATAAATGTCTTTACTGGAATTTTAATGCATCCTTGCTAAAAAACATTTCTTTAAAAAAAAAAAAAAACGTACTGACCCCAAACATGAATGAGAGTGTACGTCTGATATCGGAAAAAAAAAAAGTTGCGAATGCCATTTCATGTTGGCTTTAATGAAAGAATTACGGCAGTGAGGACTGCAAATGAGCTGCTCTAACAGGTTTGCATAATTCTCATTCATTTTTATTCCTCATACTTCATCCGACAATAATGCAAAGTGCACGTAGAGGACACGAGCGTGGAGATTGATAGTTACCATGGCAGTTACCCGTGACAACAATATAACTGAATCACATCTCTGCTGCAGCTGTCCACTTACTTCCTTCCCTTCCCAGCCACTGTCAATTTGTCTGTATTTTCATTTGTTAGACTGTATTGCTTATTGACAGCTTCCCCATGAAGGTCAGAGCTTGGCCACTGTCATTCGTGGTTTGCTTGTGTGCCTGTGGCATCCATTCAACATTAGTGCATCATAACTCAGAGTGGATTGATTTTATCTTCCTTATTTCCTGCCTAACTGATATCACTTTAGGTCCAGGCAGCAGCTTGTATCATTAATTGGATATAAAACTTTATTAGCAATAACGCAATATCTCTGCTCTCGCTGATTAAATGACTAGGCTTATAAATGTAATAGTCGGGAGATGAACGGAGTGTAAACAGGGGGTTCGGCCGCGGAGGAAATGCTCTTCGGGACTAAGAGACTCTCTGGCACAAATGGCTGAGTAATGTTTCGCTGTTATCCAAACCCTGCGCTTAATGCCCTCAGCGTGGGTGTGCTTTGTTTACCGGTTTGTTTTGATTTGAATTTTTTTGTTCATTACTCTATGAATTATAAAGCGCCGTCTAATTGGCTTCTCTGGGATTTGAATTGATTTGCATTTCAGAACGCCACCGCTAACACCTAATGCATCGCTTAAATCCTCAGGACTTGCGAAAAAAGCATTCATGAAAATGCCAGCGTTAACATCTGTGATTAATGGATCGCTGTCTCTCATGTTCAGGGTCTGCCAGGTTTTTGATGATGCTTTTCAAGGGAAAGCGCAGGCAGCAGTTCTGTGAAAATGGCCAGTTCTGTGTGACCGAGCATGTGAGATTGTCAGTATCTTACCAAAAAGGGAACAGTTATCATTTTATGATGCACAAACACCAAAATACTCTGCCTAAGAGTGCTGTTACTTCAGATTAGCCTTGTTTGAGTAACTCCTGACAGCTGCCAGTAAAGAAAATCACGTGGCGCTCTAGGAATATATGGTGCGAAAGGTTGGTAAAAAGCTGTGATTATCCCCTTGTGCCATTTCTATGCCATTCATGGCTCAAGTTATTAGCTCAAAACTCTGGATGTAGAAATGTGGTCCATGAGCTGGCAGATGTCAAATCCGAGAAGTTTTTCCAGGTATCACTGAACTCTTTAGGCATCACCAGGAGATACTGGTATGCAATTTGCTAAATTATCCTCCAAGCGGATTCTTTCTTGTTCGGTGTAGTCATACCCTTTGATTTGACTAGAATTCAAATGTCTTTGATGTTTTCTTAATGCGTATCCTCTTGGCAACTTTACACAAACATTAATGTGATCTTAATCAACAACCTCAAGCATGGTTCCCAGAGAGTATTTCTCCAGATCCTGTCATCTCTAAATCATCAGTCAGGAGGGAGATTCCTTCACATCACTCAATGGATGAAGCCGTTTGGCAGAATCGCTCTTGGTTTCCGGGCACTTCTGTAGCTTTGCACCATATGCGTTCGGTGGGGGCTGTGTCCCCTACACCGGCTGCTCGCTGATTTGAAGTGATAGTTTTGTTTGTATGATGATTAATAATTTGTTTGGGGCTAAAAGCAAAGGGTGCATACTAATTGTGTTTTGCTGATGTGGAAAAATTTGCAATGACATAGACCATAAATCACAGTTCCCACGAGATTTTGCTACTTCTAATTTGTATGACTTGTGTTCCTGTTAGAGCCGGATAAACTAGCTTAATCTAGTTTGCTGATAGATTTTTGAAATATGCTTCTGGTGAATGCAAATAACAAATGTCGGAAATCTATAACCATTTCTAACAGTGACAGGTGTTGTTTATGTATATTAGTATTGTACGAGAAGAATACTAATTATTTCATCCATAACTTATATCATCAGTGAGGATGTGAAGATTAAATTATCTCAATTTATAAGTGGTGTTTGTTAAGACAGCCTAGGATAAGAGATTTGAACTAACTATCAAACCCTAAGGATTATTTTTTGGTACATAAGTTTTGCCTATGTATTTTGATGGATTTATTCATTTAAAAATAGACATATCAAAAACTATTTAATTATATAACTATTTAAAAAACTATTTAACTTAATTCATGTTTAAAAATATGTCTTTTAGTGGTATTTGCTCTGGCAAAACTTTAGTATCCAAAATAAACTTGCACAAAAAAAAAACTAAGAAGACATACAGATCTTGTTGTGTTCAAATTAATGATGTAATCATTTTCCTACTTGCCGTAAAAAACATTATTTTAATCTGTTTTAGTGGACGTTTATATTTAATCTACTATTTGGCTGTTTACTTAGAAACAAAATGATAGATTCTCAGAAAAGCTGTTTACATTGTGGCAAAAGTGCATCCATTGTTTGTTCTTTATTCCCTAAATGTCCTTTGCAGTGCATTGTGGGACATGCACTTTAGTGAACCAACAAATAATGAACCCTCTTTACCAAACAAACCTCACTCTTCCCTCTCACTGATAGTTGGCAATACAGACGCATCTCACATTGATCAGCGGTACAATTTCTGCCAGCTTTGTAACACTTGTTTTCATGATATACCAAGCATATGCCATTTTCCCTCGGGAGGAAACATTGAAGCTTTTTAAAAACAAAAGTTCAGTGTTTACTATTGCGTCATCCTTTAAACTTCCCTAGCGGGGCCAACCTGCTCTTTAAAAGGGACAAAAAATGAAGCAGAAAAGATTCGATTGGATCTGCTGAGTGTATCGGAGTTTACCGCTGTGATTCTAACAGTCAAAGGTGCAGAAGAGCCTGCTATCTAGAGACTCCATTGAGCTAAGAAGTGAAAAGGCCATCCAGTTCTCTCGCTGAGAGAGCGTTTTTGAGGACGGCAGGGGGTGCATGTATCAATAATACACGTCTTAACATTTCTACTCAACAGCTAAATTGCTCTGTGAGTGTTCTCTGAATCTGGGAATCTGATGAAAGTCAAAGCCTATTGATTGTGTCGAGAGGTATCGGATATGTTTGAGGGTGTTGTTCGATCTGCGGCATTTATAGATTGGCACCACAGAGTGTTGAAGCCGGAGAGAAGCCCAACATAGGTCATAAGGTATTCATGGTTTTATTTCAGAGGTCATATCTGTTGAACAGGGGGGGATGGATGGATGGATGGATGGATAGATGGATGGATGAATGAATGAATAGATCAATAGATAGATGGAGGAATCAATGGATGAATGGATCAATAGATGGATGGATAGATAGATAGATAGATAGATAGATAGATAGATAGATAGATAGATAGATAGATAGATAGATAGATAGATAGATAGATAGATAGATAGATGGATGGATGGATGGATGGATGGATGGATTGATAGATAGATGGAGGAATCAACTGATGAATGGATAGATCGATAGATAGATGGAGGAATCAACAAATGGATGGATGGGTAGAAAGATAGATAGATCAATGGATGGATGGATAGATAGATAGATAGATAGATAGATAGATAGATAGATAGATAGATAGATAGATAGATAGATAGATAGATAGATAGATAGATAGATAGATAGATAGATAGATGGATGGATGGATGGATGGATTGATAGATAGATGGAGGAATCAACTGATGAATGGATAGATCGATAGATAGATGGAGGAATCAACAAATGGATGGATGGGTAGAAAGATAGATAGATCAATGGATGGATGGATAGATAGATAGATAGATAGATAGATAGATAGATAGATAGATAGATAGATAGATAGATCAATAGATAGATCAATAGATAGATCAATAGATAGATCAATCAATAGATAGATCAATAGATAGATCAATAGATAGATAGATGGAGGAATGAACAGATGGATGGATAGATGGATGGATAGATCAATAGACGGATGGATGAATGAACTGATGGATAGATAGATAGATCAATAGATAGATGGATGATTTAATGGATGGATGGATGGATCTATAGATGGATGTATAGATAGATAGATGGATATTTGAATTGATCAATAGATCTATAGGTAGATGGAGGAAATGATGGATGGATGGATCAATAAATGGATAGATAGATAGATAGATAGATAGATAGATAGATAGATAGATAGATAGATAGATAGATAGATAGATAGATAGATAGATAGAGGAATCAATGGATGGATGGATAGATTGATAGATGGAGGAATCAACAGATGGATGATAGATCGATAGATGGAGGAATCAACAAATGGATGGATGGGTAGAAAGATAGATAGATAGATAGATCAATGGATGGATGGATGAATAGATTGATAGATAGATGGAGGAATGAACAGATGGATGGATAGATGGACGGATCAATAGAAGGATGGATGAATGAACTGATGGATAGATAGATAGATAGATAGATAGATAGATAGATAGATAGATAGATAGATAGATAGATAGATAGATAGATAGATAGATAGATAGATAGATAGATAGATAAATTGATTGATAGGGTTCATTTGTTTGTGAATTGAACAGGAGTCACTACTATTCAAATATATGAGGCTGGAGGCTTAACAAGATTAAGCCCAGAAGAAAAGTGACAACCATATTTAGCTCCAGTTGTTGACGTGCCTGATAGTTGTGTCCAACAGATGCCATGTAATGGGATTAATGTTCTTTACAACACACACAGTTTGACTGACAAACCTAGAATTTGTTTCAAGTGAAGTTGCCAACTATCTAGAAATGGAAAGAAAATGTTAAAGAGCAAAAATCCATTAAGGGGTTTCTTGCTTTGTCGAGTGCTGAAATATGCAGTTTTTAGCTTTCATCTCGTTTCTTCGAGGCCGAGGGTCATTACATAGGTACTCTGCAATTCTTTTCCTTCATTGAGGTTGAATTTGAAAGGCAATGGTTATTTTGCCAGTCGACAAGAGCGTAGCATGCCAGCCCATTAGAAATGACAGCTTATATTTCACGTGGATGAGGCTTATGACAAATTTTCATATTCAGAACGCTCTTACACTGGAAGAATGTTTGGAGTGAGAAGGGAGGGAGAATAACACAGGATGACAGTGAACAAATGATTGTGGGTAGAGATGTGTGTGAGGGGCTGCATATGAAATGCCAGTCCGCCCCTCTCCTCCTCGGGTATTGTGAATGGAAAACGAGTGTAATCTATTTGGTTTGTTTTCCCATTTGGCTCTGAACTTGAAATGATAAACAGTGGCTGTTTGTAATCTGGGACTGAGGTGTTGGGGGAGACAGACAGGAGCTCTATCAGGGTTTTGCAGCTGGGAGGGAGAGAGCGAGAGAGAGAGAAGTTTGGAGGATAGAAATGCGAGTGAAGAGAAAAGATTGAGAGTTTAATGAGGATGGTTACAGCCGGTGGGGCGCTGCACGCACTCAACCCACCTCTGAGCCAGCCGTTACTCAAAATAAATCTATATGCAGTGTCAAATACCTACTGATCAGCATATCATTAGTATCAGCGTGAGTCCTCAGACTTCAGATCAGCTGTCACAGATCCTTGTGATTATAGCTGCAATTTATGTTTGTATAAGCTGGAATAATGCAGGCTCATACCGACCTTAATTTTAATATTAATATCAGGTTATTTTAATTCATAATTTTAGAATTATAGTATTTCTATCCTATTTTTTCCACCAATTTGTCCATTAAATGAACCACTGACTAAGATGAATAAAATCAGAGCCACCTTAAACGTTGTTGTCATGTTACAGTCATGATGTGTCTTGTCTTCTGTAAGCTGTGCAAGACAATTATCAATCAGCATATATGCCACTTCTGTGACTCGTTTAAAAAGTCTGTCAGCACACCTTTTCTGTGCCGTATTTGCAGTATTAAGACATATATGACTTAATTCTACTTTGACTTTCTGCAAAAGCATGCTGTTGGGATTCAGGGTAGATTTTGTCTTCAATGAATTATGTGGTTGAAATAAAATGGAATAGGGTGCCATCTAGTGGTAAAAATCGACTGGTGTAGTTCCCATATTGGGTGCTTCTCAATTCTTATTTGTGCATCCTCGTTTCCTTTGCTCACTTATCCTAGCCCCGGTAGGATGTGAGGGAAGGCTGCAAGGAAAGAAAATGAGGATGGAAGAATCGAATGAAGGCTTTTTTTATACATTGGAGTCTGCCCATGTGTTTTTAAAGTTTGCTTATATAAAAGAAATTCATAATAAATCAAAGTAAAGCAAGATATCCTGTTGAAATATGTGAGATGTGTGGTTTATAAAAACTGCAAAGGTAAAGTATAAATTAAAATTATCGTGACCGATGTGAAGGGGGATGAGAATGTATACGTGCGTCACGTTTAGTCGATGAAACTCTTC
Source organism: Rhinichthys klamathensis goyatoka (assembly GCF_029890125.1). Taxonomy (NCBI): domain Eukaryota; kingdom Metazoa; phylum Chordata; class Actinopteri; order Cypriniformes; family Leuciscidae; genus Rhinichthys; species Rhinichthys klamathensis. Next base: position 702,676 of record NW_026607045.1, read on the forward strand.
CCCAAATTGGATACACCTGTGTATCCTCACTTATGACTCCACTTATGACAAAAATGTCCTTCAAGATGGCTGAGCTCGATCAGTTTCCGGGTCATAGGATGGAGGACGGAGGAGCGAGGAGACGAGGAGGGATATTGAGAAGCACCCATTGATTTTATTACAAAGTGCAAAGAGACTTGGAACTGTTCTTTGCTTGAGGTCTTTGCAGGTCATATTTTTTTGGTTCATAGTGGCACTCATACATGAACAATGGGCAGCATTATTATATCTAATGGGTAGCCTACTACTAAACATGTGAGCTCCATTTCTGTAGCATCAGACTAATCATAAGATCAGAATATGTGATGAAATTTGCTCTAGTTGACTTAATAGCCACCAAAAATGCTAGTGTAAATGTATATTTCTTAATTCTTCTCTCCATTACGTACGCTCTGTTTGTTGTTAGGATGACAGACCGTTTAAAAAGTAAAAATTTTAGGCTGGTCTGCTAGCCTGGTTAAAACCAGACCCTTCTCAGTTTAAACTCAGTTTCAGAGCAAATCTAAATTTGCCGGAAGTTGTCTGGGTTTTCCCAGGCTACTGGTCTGCCTCAGCGGTCTAACAGTGCCCATCAATGTTAAAATTATGGCCAATCAGATCAAAGAAAGCAGGGCCTACTATTCACTGAAGACGAGTGTGAATTACAACATGACGCTTTTAGTTTTTACTGTGAGAGAATGCGTGCGTGGTAAGATGCAAGTATCTAAACATTTAATATTTGACAACTGTTTTACGATGGATATGTTTATTTAACGACCCACAGTAACATACAGTGATGCAAACTACTCAACTTTTTAATGTCATTTTGCTATCTTGAATTGAAAATATGCTATCATTTAAATGTTGATGACTGAATGTGATGAGACAAGAAACTTTTTGGACATAATAGACAAGAGTGAATGTGTGCATACTTTTGAATAAAATATTATTTGCAAATAGTTTAAATGGATTACTTCACAAATATGTTCAAGATATATGGTTACGGCCTTGTGTTACAGATTTACAGTACATGTCTCCCTGAGAGGGGTGGTATCCAGACGTGCCAGTCTGACTCATGAGTATTAATAAGGTTTTTTACCATTGGCCAGGCAGAGTCGTAACTGATTCGCTGAAAAGCAGGATTACTGGCACAATCAGGATTACCACTTACCGATTACATGTTTGTTTGATCAACTCCTGATGCAACCGATTGGCAGAGCCTTCTGCTGGGTTTTAAATAATGCTGTTGTTTATGTTTCTTCTTCATACTGCAGCCAGTGAGAAAAAAAACTCTTAAATATAATGATTATGCCCCAAAAGTGTGTTTTCACATTTCATGGGATGCATTTTGGCTTAGTTTGTGTTTATGGCCTGAAGAGCATCATCTGAGGCGAGCCAAACAGACGCACAGAGAGAGAGAGAGAGGAAGGGCCTGCCTCTCCTCCTCCTCACAACTAGGTCAGATTGAACACAGCGCTAGCGGATTAGCCTTCTGTTCTAAAATAGCTCCATCTCTGGTGTCGTCTCGTTGCATTATCATCTGTAAACTCAGGAGATTGTTTATCTTCACATTTCAAGTGTATCTGACAGAAGTGTCACAGCTCAAGATATCTCTTGGTTTGATTGGTCACACTTGACAGGATGATGCCCCAACTGTCAGGATCCTATGACTAACTGAATGGGCCCAGGCTAAGTGGATCAGACTTTTTGGGAACATTTTATCACAACCTATAATGCGTTTCAGCACAGCTCGGGATTCAAATTCTTAAAAGAATAAAGAAATGTTGTGACATAAAATAAGAATTATTTGAATATAGTTCTTTTATATTTTAAATGCTAGGCTATGTGCTACATTCTACACTATGTGTGTATTGTTAAGCTGATAATATAACTTTATTCTTTTATTTAAAAAATTGTTTGTTATATTTTATATATTGTTTATTATATTTTGTTTTAAATATAATAATGTGTGTATAAATAAACATAACGCAGTATATTATGTATTTATTATTACATTTTATATGTACACACACTGTTGTAAAAATAAAACAGTATATCAATGCTATATGTTTAAATCACAAGATAAGTAGGAACATACTATCTATCATAGTATATACAGTAAGTGACTGTGTGTGAGAGAGAGATATTCTATGTGTGTGTGTACCTGGTATTCCCTACGTTATGAGGACCATTATGTCCCCACAAGTATAGTTATACAAAAATATCTAATTTTTGACCTTGTGGGGACATTTTTTGGTCCCCAGGAGGAAAACGTCTTATAAATCATATGAAATAATGTTGGATTTTTGGGGGGGAGGTTGGAAAAATGTGTGGTTAAGGGATAGAATATACAGTTTGTACAGTATAAAAATGATTGTCTTTGGAAAGTCAAGTCCCCATAATGATAGGAATACCATTGTGCGTGTGTGAGGCTGTGCGTCTTCTCCGTTTCTAGGAAACCGGGCGGAAATGGGACAAATAGCACATAAGTGGAGCAGTCCCCAATAGGTGTCAGCTCTTGTGCTTGACTACATTGTAGACTGTTTGGACCGACCCAAGTGTGTGGATACGTGTGTGCGCGCACGCATAGTTTGCATGTGTATATTTACAAAGGAGCGCAGCGTGTGTCAGTGGAGATGCTGAGCCCTACGGACTCTGATCTGATGTATTACCTGAACTGTGTGTACAGGGAGCCCAGGAAGATCATTCTGCACAAGGGCTCGACCGGGCTGGGCTTCAACATCGTAGGAGGAGAAGATGGAGAAGGCATTTTCGTCTCCTTCATACTCGCAGGAGGGCCAGCAGACCTCAGCGGAGAGCTGCGGAGAGGAGACCAGATCCTATCCGTAAGTGGACGCACAAAAATACACAAATATAGAAGGGCTTATCATATATATGAGCGCAAAACAGAAAATATGATCACAGTGATCATCACAAAGTACATTGTTCTTCCTGTGTGTTTCTAAACATGAGATAATCAGTCAGTTATTGGGTTTAACATTTATTACGGTTCAAATATCTACCTCAAAGGTCATGAATAGATGTCATAGTTACTTTTTTTTGTTAAAAACAAAGCTGTTAACACTATATAAACATTTAGGAGGACACATCCCCCTTAATATTCAAATGAGTAGTTGATAAATCTAGGTTTTTAAATGACCTTGTTTCGTTAACTTTTACATTAGGGTCCCCTAGTCATGCGTATTATTGTTTTAACAGACCTAAATGTTTATGGGGTAATATTAATGTTTCTTAATTTTTATTAAAAACTGATTTTTTATTTTTATTTGAACAAACATCATGTATACTATTCAATTGGTAAATACAATTCCCACGGAGTAGTGCAGCACCTGTGCTGAACAGGAGATGGCGCCATCACATCATTCTGTGAACTCTAAAAAACTTGTGACAAAAACATATTTTTATTTTTTTATTACATTTTTTGTCTAGTCACTACTCAAAACTCCACCACTACCAGATTTCTTTTTTCTCATTATAATTTCAGCACTGAGTTTTTGGCACAGATTCAGTGCCATAACTTTTTGGGCGGTGTGTTAATTGGCGGCACAATTACAGCTCTCATTGAAACAATTCAGATCAGCGATCCACTCGAGAAGCTCTCCAAGCTGATTTCCCGTCGCTGATCTCATCATTTATGTTTATCAGAGCTTCATCAGAACTCGCCGGTCGTAATCAGACCCCTCCATCCAGATCCCCGCAATTACTGTCGCTGCCGCTTGAGCTGAGAGCAATCACAGTTAGGACACTGATTAGAAAGCAAGAAAGAACAAGGGAGAGGAGAGAAATAGAGAGGGAAGGAAGAGATAATGGAGTGCTGGCCTGATTTGGAGTCTAAGAATAGCTGTGGTGTACCTTCTGAGTTCACACTGTTAAATGAGCATTAGGACACGCTGCAGGCGCACTGAGACTGGCATACACACGCCACATCTCAAACACACACACCTCGTCTGCCCCACCCACTGCACTGTGCTCTCATGTGAGGTCTTCTGTTTGTAGTCCTAAACCTGCTGTCACACAAGATCCTGTTCCCCATGGACCCCAAAGAGATTCCATTGGCTATTAACTATAAATTATAGGCAATCGCTTGAATTAGTCTTAATCATGAAAATACGTGACTGTATTTTAATTGAACTGATTAAAAAAAGAAAAGCGCTTTTGATTAGATTAAACAAGAAATCACAATTTCAGAACACAGATAGGTTCTGTGCTTAACATTACATGAAGATACTTTCACAATTTGTTTTAAAACATAAATTACACACAGTCATACTCTACATTTCAAATAAATTGTTATTTTGAACTTTCTTTTTATTCATATTTCCTGTTCTGTTTTTTAACTTTCTATTAATTAAGAATCCAGAAAAAAATATATAAGGGTTTTCACAAAAATATTAAGCCCCACAACTGTTTTCAACATTGCTATTAATAAGATATTTAGCACCAAATCAGCATATTAGAATGATTTCTGAAGGATCATGTGACACTGAAGACTGGAGTAATGATGCTGAAAATTCTGCTTTGCCATCACAGGAATAAATTACATTTTAAAATATATTCAAATAGAAAACAGTTATTTTAAATTGTAATATGTCACAATATTACTTTTTTTTACTATATTTTTGATCAAATAAATGCAGCCTTGTTGAGCATTTATTTCTGTGACTTCTTTCAAAAACATTTAAAAACCTTGCCCACCCCAAACTTTTGAATTGTTGTGTCCAGTAACTTGAACTTTGAAACTGTGGAATGCTTTAAAAATGTAAGTTGCTACATAAGGACTACAACACTTGTCAGCGATGGTTAATTTATTCCACAACTGAAAGTGTTCAGTAATGGGGGGAAACCGGGATGAAACAAATAGCATTTGCCTGGTAATGTGATCTCGACATGTCGACCCCCACAAAACAGCTTTTATTAGGCTACTGATTTGACAGGAGCCTTCATGGAAGTGAACATAATTTAATACATATTTTTCACAATTACTATTGATTTATTTATGTGCAACACTTTTTAATGAGGAAAAATGAGTGCACCTGTACGTTTCCTGCCCTCAGCCGGTCCCAACTTGCTTGAACTTGGACTTTCATTTGGCTCATAAACAGAGCTGATGATGCAGACAGCTTAGGCAAACTCATATTTTGGAGGAACATTGATTACTTAGTGGTCCAGTTGTTGCAGACTCTGGCTTACAGGGTCCTGCCACCCACTGATCTGCTACTGTAGGCTTTTCCTGAACCGGAGAACCGTGCATCTGGATCACAGCAGGCGTTTCTAATGCCAGATCACTCCAGGCTGCTCTGTAGCAACATACAACATTTTCTGAAAGTCAGGCAATTTAAATAGGAATTTGCCAGAGAGCTTTAATAAGAGTGACAGTATTGCTGCCCATTTAATACTTACATTTTGAGACATTAATATAGGTCAGGTGATGAATTAGCTTATAAGCTTATTAATGCTTTATGTACACTTATAATGTATTGTTAGGGGTAATGAATTGTCAAAAAGTCATTCTAGTATTGTTGATCATTTAGTTAATGTTTCAGGTGAGTGTTATTGATAAGACATCATTAGACAGTTAGATGCTAATGATGTAACAACCTTTGTTGTGATTGATTTCAGGTTAATGGAATCGATCTGCGAGGTGCCACTCATGAACAAGCTGCAGCTGCACTGAAAGGAGCGGGGCAGACGGTAACCATCATCGCCCAATACCGGCCCGAGGGTAAGTGTCCGTCAGCTTCTCCTGACCAAACACTGTCGATGAAGGTCACATGATTCTTTCTCGTGGAGCCAATCAGGGTGCAGAGGTCACCTTTAGCTGCAGGCAGGACAGAAACACAACTCACCCAGACGTTTTTGGGCCAAGCCCTACCCGGTGCGCACATTATTCCTCCTGACTGTTACAGAATAGCGCATGTGCCCTCAGAGTGTTGAGGTGCCATGTTTGATAAGTGTCAATTAGGGGGTTTGGCTGCTCTGGACTCCAGTGACCTATTCAGATGGGGTTGGATGCATCACCATAGTCTTGGATCTGAGAATGTTTTCACAGGCTTATCTTAGTTAAAGGTGAAGTGTGTGGATTTTTTTTTTTTTTCCCGATGTGACAATGCTTCCTTTAATGCTAATTTAATGTGCTTAGACAACTACGAAACTAAAACCTTTGTATCGTTCACAAATTCCACTAAAACAATTTCACGGTTTCCACAAAAATATAATACAACACAACCGGTTTCATTGCGATTTTTTGAGCAGCAAATCAGCATATTAAAATAATTATTTATGGAGGACCATGTAACACTGAAATTTAAAGTTAAATTGCAGTTATGAAATTGTAATAAAATATCACAATAATACTGTTTTTATGTAATTTCAATCAAAGAAATGCCTTGGTGAGCAGAGGAGACTTTTTTCCAAAAACATTAAAAAAAATCTTTCCAACCCAAACTTTTGAACAGTAGTGTTCAAACTTTTTCACTCTTCAAAAAAAGACTCAAACACAAAAAACCTCTATTATAAAAGATTGAATATTAATGTTATGTGTATTACTTGCAAATAATTTTATTTTATTCTTTTTTTGGAATATACTAATTAAAAAAAAAAATAGAGAGAAAAAGGCTTTGTAGAAGCAGATGGTGTACTGTAGTTGTGTCATCAACCAGCAAAGGCCAACTGAAACATACGGAGCCCCTAAAGGGACAAAAATATGAGATGGGAGGAAAATTATAATTCAATGCTTTTGCGTTCCCCCGAGAAACCTTGCGTTCACTCGCAAAACATTTGCGTTCCCCAGAGAAACTTTGTGTTCACTTGCATGAATGTGAAAATATTTTGATCTTTGTTAACCACGGACCTTATTTTAGTCATTTAACCAAAAAATTAATCTCATTGACTTTGGGATGATGGAACTTAAAGTGCAAAAATGCTCTGGGTTTTAGGACCTGTTCCTGCAGCACAATTCCCAATTCCAATTGTTGCCACTAGGGGCACAAAAAAATGACACATTTCATCTTTAAATTGTGGCTATACAAAAATACAAGTTATCATATTCTCCATGAAATAGGAATCGGTATATGAGGTGTGCATAGCATGAGCTACAGATGTGTGCTCGTACAGTCTGTGATAAGGTGAGAGAGACAGATGTGGCAGTGTGGTCAGGTGTGTACTGATATGTCCTCTCTTTTTTCACCCGTCAGAACTTGCCCTGTGCTCCCCACGCCAGGCCCCGCCTCCAACTGCAGGTTTGTGCCATGTGATCAGCACCTGGGTCAAAAGCAGTACCACACAGACAGACTGCACAGAGCTAGACCACAACGAAAATGCAGATTTTACAGTTCCTTTTTGCCTTCCCATGAGGCTTTGGGAACTCCGACCAGGACAGTGTGAGCGCTTAGATCTGATGGTCTGGGTTCAGATCTCAGGTTCTGTCTAACTCTCTGCAGTCTAGCTGAAGAACGTGGTCTCATTCTTGCCCCAGTGGCGGCTCTGACCATGGGCCTCTCATTCAGGGGAAGGGACAGAGAGAGACCTTGCTCTCCTGATAATCCTGTGTGCATCCTGTGTTACCCCTGCCTGCTGCCTCACTTGATAAACTCCTCGGCTCCTGTTGTGTTTGTTCTTGGCTCTAACCCACCCGTCCAACACAGACGGCTGCTATACAGTACATATACATCTAGATATTAACACTGAGAGATCAAGACATTTTAGATATTTTACATTCTAATAATATTGTGGAAACCATGATAGATTCTTAGGATTCCCTGATGAATAGAAAGTTGAAAAGAACAGCATTGTCTTTAAAATAGTAAAGACTTTTATAATGTTACAAAAGATTTCTGTCACTTTTGATTATAAAAGTTTCTGTCACATAGTGATTATAACCAAGCTAAGCAGGGGCTGATTCATATGAATTACACGATTCAATATGAAACACTGAGTATTATCATTTTACACAGTTACTAGAAGATGTAGTTGCATTATTATTTCATTTTGTTGACATATTACGTATTGAAGTTATATTTGATCATACATTTATGCAAATCACATGGACACACATGACACTTAAAGCCACAAAATTGTGTATTTTACAGGAAGTTATATGGGCTTTACCAAAAGCTAAATTAACAGCTCAGGGTTCGGGTTCGGGTCAGCAACCATGCTTGTTTACTACTCTGCTCACTGTCTCCACTCCTCTCCTCCTCTTCCTCCTTTGACCTTTTCCTCTCCCAAACTACCTGTTGCCCTCTGCTGAAGCCAACACATCCTTTCCACAACACACAGATCATGCTCACAGAATGGCGGCTTGTAAGCCCACTTACAAACACTTACAACTACTATGGCAATTTTCTACACTAATATGTTTTTCAGCATATTAGTACAGATTTGTAGTCTATTCATTCTATCAATTGTCACACAACTGTGGCACTAAAATTATTTGGACACTTACGCCACACTTAAATATAAAAGAATCTATAAAAATTAAGTATTTGCTATTTTATATTTAATGCAATAACATTTATTTTTAAGTGTGACTTAATTGTCTAGATTGTCTATTTGGGGCCAAGGTATGTATTAATGCATGTATTATTAAATGAGAAGTAATGATTGCGACACATGATTGAGTGTCCTGTTACATTAAAAAAAATAAACACACGCCAAATCACTGACACGTGATGTTCTATTATTAAAACATGTTTCTAATATAAAATTGCATTTATATTATTTCACTTTAAGACATCAGACGCCAACTATAATCATACTGATGACTGATAATACATTACTTGTGTTAAGATTCCTGTCATTCTGATGTCTGTAGGGAATCTGGCTAATGACATTCTAGCATCTGACACTCATCCAGCATATATCACTGAATGAGATCCTATGTAGAGCAGTTAAATATGTGGAGGAGAGACATAGTTAAGGTGACGATCTCTGTCTGCCAAGAGCTTAGAGGGGCGGACGTGCTCTGGGGCAATCACTTTGGCAAGTGCATAGGATTCCCCATTCATAAATTAGGACTTGAGGACAACTTTAGCAGATGGAGGAGGTGAGGATGCTTTTTTATTCAAATGGCAGCAAGAGACAGTCATCAGAGGTTTCTAGAGCAGCGTTCTAGTCACAGCGACTATTGACATTTTCATTCCTGAACTCCACCTTGCATTATTTCCTGAATTTTGGCTGAGTGGGATAATGTTGATCTTTTGCCGACCAAGCCTTTGTGAATCAACAAGAATTGATTCTCTTGCCATTAATATTTTATTCTAATGGCAATTTCCCCCGTTTGCAATATAGCCATGCACTAAGCAAAACTGTTTAGTATAGACGTTTTGTGGACTTTCACAATAAGTTTCGGGGGTGCTTTCACAAGTTCTAGATAGTCAGCATTATGATTATTTAGTCATAGAGCCGTGGTTCCAACTAGGCTGATCTTTTCTCCGTAGCTCGATCTAATTCCCCTGATGCCATTGGGATCAATTCTGGGGAGGTAGAGCTCATTAAGGTGCAGTGGTAAATGCAAGCTTGCACTTTCTGCAGGGGTGTTGTGGGACTGCTGAGATGGGCTTTCCAAGGGTCCTTTTCATCAACAACTCCCCGAGCCATCGCAATACGACATCCTCGCTGTGTAGCAACACAAAAAAACACATACAGTTCCAAGTATACTGAATATGGATTGATAATCAAGCAAAATCAAAGTCAAGCTGAGATTGAGGTTCTTAGTCTGTCCAATCAAAACATGAAGTAGACTCTTATTCCAGAAACTTAGCTTAGACAAGCGTAAAATAACTGATTTGCTCTTAATGGAGGAAAATCACTTATTTAGGAATCTATGTATGGTCAGGGGACAAGATTAAATGTGTTTGATTTTTAAAACATTATTTTGTATTATTGAAGTATATTAACCTGTTAAATAATCTGTTTTGTTTTGTTTTTTTGCTGCGCTGCTTTCAAGACTTTTATGTAAAAAATACTTTTTTATGTTTTGCAGTGCAATTTTATAGCTTTAATTTTGCTATAATACAATTTAGGAAAATTTTATTTTTTATATGACCTCAGATACACGGGTTACAGTATATATCCTCCATAAAATTAGACAAAACGACTAGAGAGATGGTAGGCAGATCATTTAAGCGTGGTCAGACAGCATTAGCTAGCTTGTGTACCATCTCTGGGAAACATAATTACATGTGATTTTATCAAAGTGCTCTCGGGTACAGCAAACACTCCCTGCACCTTGGTAATTTCAGGTCAGAGTGCACTAATAGGTTACTGAAACTCACACACAGATCCACATACTGACTGACAGACCATCTTCTTCCATCAGAGAATGAATGGATTGTGGTATTTTGTTTCTACCTTTTCACACCAACACTACAGAAATACTTTAATGGCTGTCCCTCAGTGATAGCTGACTGAAAAACATAGACATGCTCTCAGAACACACTGCAGGTTTTAGCTGGCATTTTGAAACAGAGAACAATAGGCCTTAAGAAGGTTTTTCAGAACTGACATTTTCATTTGTTTGTGTGTGTGTGTGTGTGGGGGTGGGGGGGGGGGGGGGGGGGGGGGTCTGTTAGTGTGGCATTCTGGGAGACAAGATTGAGGCCACTTTTTGTGACATACTGACATCACCTGTGTGCATACAATAAACTCAACAGACAGCCAATGACAGGCCAAGAACATCTGAGGGAACTCTGGACACACACACGTTTACCTAGCTGTCTAAATTAGGACATACAATAGACTTCTGTTGTTTTTATATAAAGCAAATTAGCTACACTCCAAAACATTTTTTTCTTAGGTCAGTATATTATTTTCCCAATCCAAATATGAATGTTTTCAGCGAATGTATCTTGAATTAAGTATATTGTTAGCACATTAGCAACTAGTTTTTAAGCATATCGTGTTTTATAAACCACACTCAATTTTCTTAGACTTGGGGAACAATGGGTACAAAACCAATTATGCTTAAAGATAGATAGATAGATAGATAGATAGATAGATAGATAGATAGATAGATAGATAGATAGATAGATAGATAGATAGATAGATAGATAGATAGATAGATAGATAGATAGATAGATAGAACAACTCTACATACATACTCTACTCTACAAACCACAGAGATTTTTTTATAAACCTGACTGTTTTGATGAAATCTGCTGTCTGCATAAATGTAATGTCCCTCTGAGAAAGCTGGTTTCCATCAAAAATTATAATATCTAATTTAGCTAGATAGCCAGAGCTCTATGAATGAGTATTTTACCGTAATATTGTGTGTCCTGTCTGATTTATGACTAACCTCTGCTCTCCTCCATCTCATTCTTTCTAATGAAGCCCAAGCATCTAAGGAACTTCCACAGAGAATGAATCTTCCACATAACTATTGTTTTATTGTACTGACAGATTGTAATACAGTAAAAAAAAATGAGTGCTACTAATTTAAAGGGCAACATTCAGAGAGAAGAATTTTGTGCCCCAACATGATTTATAATATTTATAAGCAGATTCTGGTTGTTTTGCCATCCATGGACTGTAAAAAAAAAAAAACAATAATAATAATAATAATTAGTTTAACCTTCTGAGAAGCATTTAGGTCAAACAAGGTTCTCTCTCCTCCTGTGAGTAATATTCTTAATTGTGTTGTCAGTCATTTTATGGCAATGTCCATTATCTTCAGTTCGTAACTCGTCTCGGACATGAATTATACATCAAATTGTGCAGCAGAGCGAAAAAATTTATCCCAAAGACTTTGAAGGGGGAACCCGAGCCATAAATAGAAACCAAAATATCATATAGAGAACCACGTATGTTTTTTCGAACACCCTAGCAGGCACATAGTAACACTCTAACACCACTCAGAACACCCTAGCAACCACATAGCAATGTTTTGGCAACCACTCAGAACACCCATTAGAACACCCTTTTATTGTTTTGCACTGGTAAGCATCAATAACATTTCCTTCAGAAAATGCAAAAATCTAATTTTAAATGTTCTTTTTGTTGTTGTTTTTCGACTTTTTTGGTTTTGGACTGATTTTTAGAACTCCCTTTGGATTGTTTGCGAGTATATATTTCTGTAATGGGCTGTGAGGTGGACATTTGCCAGTGTTTAGCCACTGCTTGGCCCTGATCCCAGATATCCTGTGGCTGAGTTTCTTTGGCTGAGCTGCTGAATTGGCAGACTCTCAGGAGGACGTGCACAGTTTTTGCATTTAAGCGTACATGACTGCTGTTTACACATAGACTCACTCGTTTCTGCATAGCCCACACCTTCATACCACTCTATCACTCTTAAGGGACAGTCACATTTACCAGTGCTCTGCGATTCGCCCACCTGGAGGGCTTTCCTCCATCGACTGCCAGGTTTTTTTTGTACTAATGTGGTAAGGCAGTCATATTAAAAGACCAAATTCAGTATACATCTTATTGATGATGCATACTATGTTCAGGCAAGCAGAGGAACCCAGAATATAATTGCAATGCACAATTTCTCGTTAAGCGTTTTCCATAGAAAACCATTATAACGATGGCGCTTAGCCATTTAGTCATTGCATTCATAATCATATATTTTGCCCTCCAGGTCTAAGAAACTATTTCATGAGCGATTCCACTCATGTTGGTCGTGTGAAATTTCCGCGCTGACCAAAAGAAAGCTGCTTGGTTTGAAAATGACTTTGTGTGAGTAGTGATCTCTATGGTATTGACAATGCACCGTCATTATTACAAGCATCACTCACCATTGTCTTCTTCCTATCTCAGCACTGCAGTTTGTAGAGACAGTAGAATTATTTGAGATAAAAGCTTGTGCACAGATGTGTGCTGACATTACACATGATGTTGGCTTAATTTACAGTATCTGCTTCCCTGAAACGTCACACTGCCAGTTTTGCAGCTCACACATTGTGATTGTACCTGCTGGCACAGTGATGCTCTTTTCCCCTGCTGCGGGTTGAGCTGTATTTGGCATGTTGGAGTCACTGCACAGCAGCTAATGAGACCACACAAGCTGTCCTCTATTAACTGAAAGGACCTCACTCCAGACTGACACAAACGTGTATGTATGAGTGATGCACAAGGGCGGCTGTCAGCCTGGATGTGTCTGACTGCATGCAAGCTAATACGGAACCAACGCTCATAATGGTAAACACAGCCATATGAGCAGAATCAAGAATCAGAATCTTTTGAATGCACCTGTTTGAAACGGTTTTAACATGCATGTTTGATTATATCCGTGCTACATGTATGCTCAGAATCTCTGAATTTATGTCTGCTGTACAGTGTCTTATCTCTGTCTCTGGACACATGTGGTTATCCATCATCGCAAACAGCCCGTAATCTTCCTCGGATTTCTCAGCTTGAGAGGTCTGAGACAGACAGAGGTAGAAATCTTTTTCATCTGTCTAGAAGGTTCGATGTACAGCAGGATCCTTGTCGCTTTTCTTGGGGAAGGTGCAATTTGTGTGCATTACAGTAGAATCCGATTGCGAACAGAAGCTCAGAGATTTAGATTTAGCCCACATAAAAATAAAAAAAAGCAAAAAAAAATAAAAACAACGGACATCTCCTTGAAAGCAATGAGATTGAATGAGACTTTTGCTTAGATCTGCTTCCTCCTGAGAAAAAAAAACTACAATAAATATTAAAAATAAATATTAAATAAATAGAATAATATTAAATATAAATTATAGCTGAAAAGTTTATGTATGTTAAAAAAGTAGTGTCTTGGTGAAAAGAGACTTCTTTCAAAAAAAAAAAATCAGGAATTTTTCACATGTCACTTTTGATCAATTGAATCATTACTCAATAAAATTATAATTTAAGAAAAAATATCACGACCCCAATCTTTTGAATGGTGGTATATTTTTGGACAATATTTTAATTTTAAAATGATTTAATTTTGTAGATCTTTAATATAGCTCATAATAGTTTGTCTATTTGTCTAATTTGTGACTTTTTATTTCTAATTAGAAAAACATTGAAAAGAAACATTCTTCATCTAAGCTATGGGAGAGTTATTTTCCTGTGAAATTCCCCCTTCACATCAGTGTACTGTAAATGTGTTTGTATCCTGCTGTATTACCTTTCCATCTGACTCCGGTCAGCAGTCAATAATCATTTGATTTCTTAATTCATGTGCTTTTCACAAGCCTGCTGCTTACGTGCACAAATTCCTTTCATGCTTGTGGAATCCGCACGTTTTGAAGGGCAGTTAAAGCTGAAATATTTGCTGGATTTGTGGCTTGTTTACCTTTAAGCGAGCTAATACGCTGCAGATTGAAAACACAAAGCCGACATCAAGAGAGAAAATCCAGCATGGCTTTTGATCTGGACTGCTTCAGGGGGAGGAGAGGCTCTAAGACACTCAACCCCGCCCACTCTCGAGTTCTAGCCAATAGGAATGGATCTGGAGGAGAGAGTGTGTGTGTGTGAGAGAGAGAGAGGGGAGAGGAGGTGGTAGAGTGGCAGTCTTTGCTTGTGTGTAGGGAGCGGTCAATCTCTCACAGTGCTGCAGTCTGCGAGCATCCTCAAGAGTGAGACTCTCTTTTTATTCTCTCATTCATTCATTCTTTCACTTATCCTTTATCCATCCTCTCTTCCAGCCACTCACCTTTTCAGTTTCTCCACTGTGTTGCTGATTTCGTTCAGTTTAAGTGAGAGTTTACTTGCAAGCACATGTGTGTGTGCGTTTGTTAAGCGTGTTTGTGTGGGGTCTTTGGGGTTTGATTTGGTTTAGATGAGGTTATATGTATGTTATACTTTTGAAAAGTGCAATTTATTTTTTAAACCGTGCATGCGAGTGCATATTTTGCCATTGTCCTGCCTAAAGCGACAACTTCCCTGGCGAATAGTCCTCAAGGTATGAACTTTTTTCAATCTTTTTATATTAAACAAATCTAAAATTTCTAACTGTGTTCCAAAAACATCTCCTGAAGGTTTGTGTGCTCAGCAGTCTCTTTTCATTTGAGTGGATTTGTTCGGGATGAGTGCGTCCCTCACTGCGGGATTGTTTTGGGTTCTCTACTTTATCCTTCGTCTGAGCTTTGCACCACTCCGAGACTCTTTCATCTTTTTCTCTCTCTTTCCTTCTGCATTTTTCTCTGGAGAAGATGCATCTCTTTGCGTCATTTTTATTGTTTAGAGGATTCTCGGTCTTCTTAAATAACATTGAGGCCATCAGAGAAAGAGGTAGAGCTTAGTTTCCGAAGGTGGGAGTTTGAATGTGAATAAATCCTGTATATTTCATTGGGAGGGAATGTGGAAATATGTGAGTGCATGTCTTTTCTTAAACTGCTTTTACAGCACATCACCGATTGTATCATCACCATAATTGTCCTTGATCTTCTGCTAGCCTGCAGACTAATGACAAAATTGACTCGTCATTTGACCTTTGAGTTCCTGCAAGGACAGACAGGCTCTCAAAACAGCCTTATTCCTCGGCTGAACCTTCGAAGACCCTTATGCTCATTTAAAACATCAGAAGCTGCTCAAATCACCTTGTTGATTAGTGGGTTAGTTTAGTCATTTACACAAGACATTTTTAGACCAATTAAATGGCTTAAAAACTTAAGATAAAACGAAAGGGACTGGATGAAAAAGTAACAGTAATCGTAACCAAACAGTAATAGAAACCAAATGAGCTGGAACGTTGCTCAGGTGTAGTAGGTATGTCTCCTCTAATGGTGTTCAAGCTGGGCTTTGGGGCATTGCTGAGTTCTCAGGTTCAGCACGTGTGTGTGTGTGTGTGTGTGTGTGTGTGTGTGTGTGTGTGTGTGTGTGTGTGTGTGTGTGTGTGTGTGTGTGTGTGTGTGTGTGTGTGTGTGTGTGTGTGTGTGTGTGTGTGTGTGTGTGTGTGTGTGTGTGTGTGTGTGTGTGTGTGTGTGTGTGTGTGTGTGTGTGTGTGTGTGTGTGTGTGTGCATTGGTCTCAGCAGTAGCAGTCAGAGCAGATGTAGTTCTCTGCTGAAACAGGGCTGAGGTGTGCAGCACCCTCAACAAACTGCCATGCCATGCACTAGATTACCTGCTGAACGAGCTTCAGTCTGTGTTAGGAGGGCAAATCTGTGCTTTAGAGCGCATGAGTCTGTGCCTTCCTAAAAAAAAACAATTAGATATTCCTTCTCTGAAATATTATTTTAGTAACACTTTACAATATGGTTTCATTTGTTAACATTAGTTGATCTATTAACTAACACTAACCTTGAGCTGTTACTGTATTTGTTCATCTTTGTAAAGGTTAGTTAATAAAAATACAGCTGTTCATTTTTTGTTCATGTTACTTCACAGTGCATTAACTAATGTTAAGAAATATAAGTAAATGTTGAAATTAACTTTAACATAGATTAACAAGTGCTGTAGAAGTG
This sequence comes from Rhinichthys klamathensis goyatoka, assembly GCF_029890125.1. Classification (NCBI taxonomy): domain Eukaryota; kingdom Metazoa; phylum Chordata; class Actinopteri; order Cypriniformes; family Leuciscidae; genus Rhinichthys; species Rhinichthys klamathensis. The sequence goes on from NW_026607045.1 coordinate 719,071, forward strand.
CTGTTCATTATTAGTTCATGTTACCTTATTGTAAAGTATTATTTTCTATGCACTACCGTTCAAAGGTTTGTGGTCGGCTCAATTTTGTAAAATGTTTTTGAAGTCTCTTATGCTTACCAAAGATGCATTTATTTTATCAAAATACAGTAAAAATAGTAATATTGTGAAATATTATTATAATTTAATATTACTTAAGATAGGTAAAGATAACTATTGTAATATATTTTGAAGTGTCATTTATTTCTAGGATGGCACAGGTGAATTTTCAGGTTACATCATGTGTCAAATGATTCTTCAGAAATCATTATTTTGGGCTCAAGTAATATTTCTTATTAATATTAATGTTGAAAGCGTTTTGCGGCTTAATATTTTTTGTGCACACATTTTTCAGGATTCTGTAATTAATAGAAATTTTGTAATATAAAAAATGTCTTTAATCAGTTTAATGTAGCCCTGCTGTTTAAAGTTGTAATTTCTTTCAAGCTAAATTTTTTTTCAATCTGTACTAGTGTTTATATATCATATATTTTTAAAGTTGAGTGGGATCTTATTATAGCTTTTTTATTTTTGCTTTTGTGTTTACGTAAGGCTTTAAAGCCCAAAAGAATAGGGGGTCTTAAAAAAGTACATAAATATGGAATAATATACAGTCAGCTGGTTATTATCTTGCAGAATGATGAATGTTTCAGTTCTGCAGAAATACGTGGAGATTCAGTATCAGTCTGCATATAACAAAGAGACTGAAGTGGGATGTTATCGGATATCATACATTTGCGCCACAGAAGATACATATGACATTACCAGCTCTCTCTCTCTCTCTCTTACTCTTTATTCTATCTTTCCTATATTGACTGTGTGACCTTGTGCTAGAAGTCAGCACAGAACAGCTACAGTGGCTGCTCATATCGATCGGAGCTGTCATCTCAGACACTAAAACAGCATTTCCCTCCTGATAACTTTTTATGAATTCTTTGGTTTGAGACTGTTTGTTTGCATGTGCTACGTTCTGTTCTAGATTTTAGAATTGCCATTGCATAGTTGGATGTTTGGTTTAAAGAAAAGATTTTTGCATCATGTTTATGCTTGCTTGGTTATGTTTGTGTTTACAGAATACGGGCGTTTCGAGGCCAAAATTCATGACTTACGAGAGCAGATGATGAACCACAGCATGAGTTCTGGATCCGGATCCCTCAGAACCAATCAGAAACGCTCACTCTATGTCAGGTAGACCTCATCTATTTAAACATACATGCACACACTTACTCAGAACTGCAAGAATTCATTTTCTTAGTATCTTTTTTTTCCTCTTGTTTTTCAGTAAATTATCTAAAAGAGAAAAAGTGCATATTTTCCTTAACCCATAGGCATTTTTTTTCTGTTTTAAAGCAAAAACTATAGCAAACATTTATATCTAAAACCACAACATTGAAAATTTTAATTACAATTATTTCAAGGTATTATCTTTGAAAACAAGTCTTATCTCACACCATTTATCTTCTCAAGACAGTTTATCCCATCGTTTACATATTTTTACTGAAAAACAAGATGAGACACAGATCAAGAAAATGTTTTTGTTGCAAATGGCTGTTTCTGTCATTACAGATGGGATACTGATATCCCAACAGCCTCCTGATCATGTAAAAGTGGCATTAACTGTCTCTCCATGGCACTCTTGTTATGTTGGACTGATGTAGGATTGATGTGAACATCAGTGTGGTCTCTATGGGCGATGAGACATGTTTCTAGCCTGAAGCAAGATATTTGTTAGACACACACACTTCAGGATTTGCGTGTGAACCAGCGGGGTATCTGAGTGAGTTGAGTCAGAATTCATCAGCGTCCACATTTCTTCTTACATACACACACACTGTGTGCTCTGATCCTAGATCCGCCAGGATTGGGGATCATGTGTTCACTACGCAGGAAGTCATACTGTTTTACATGACATTTAGAAGAGCTATTGATATTTAAAATCAGTAGGAAAGTGAGCAACAGTGATCCATTATAGAAACCTCTCTTTGCTCATGTCTTCTCTCATCTTAATTCAACATGTGTGTGTGTGTGTGACATCAACTGAAAAGGAAAGCTATTAGTATTTAGTTAGATAGTTTGTTAGTCAGTTTGGAATTTTTCGTTACAGTATAAAAGTAAATTGGGTACATTTTAATATCAAGTTTATGTAAATAATTTATCTTGATTTTGTTTGTCTATATTTCTGCATTATGCATTTCTCATTTGCAGACTTAATTCTCATAAATTAATCTTATTTTTTGCTTGTCCAATATTAATGATGTTTTTAGATTTAAATTTTTTATAATCAAAACTGGTAAAACCGTTTTACTGACTTCAGCTCAAGAAATTATTCAGAAGATAAACAGTATAATCAAAAGATCTGCGTGATATATTTCAGCCTCCAGGTTCACTCCAAACGTCCCATGCGTCAGCACTCTTTGGCTAGTTTGCCAAACAGCTGCTATGGTTCTCCCAGATATGTTTCACAATACAATCAGCAGAGCAGAGATTAGGTCTTCATTAGCTGGTAGCGACAAGCAGCTGTAGATCCCCGATTTGGCTTTTTTATTGTGTGTTAGCTGGAAAATTTCAGCGCACCTGTGGAGATCCATTGTGATAAATAGCTCTCCTGTCAGCAATTATACAAACACACCTCCTCTCCTCATGAGGTACAGCATGCACCACTCCCACAGCATTAAAATACGCTCAATATCTCCTTCCCAGCTGCAGTCTAATGCCGCAGGCCCCCTCTGTGGGTGCTGGATAATTGTATTGTGCCGTAGCCAGTCATTTGGGCCGAGGAACTGGCCGTGTTTGCAGAACACGGATGTTGGGAAGAGCTGAGACACAGGAAATGAGACCTTATAAGGAGTCATTTATTTGCTGCAGCACGGATCAGCTCACTACAGTCACCTGTTTTTTTTTAAGTATGTGGTTTTACTAATACTGTACTTTTTAAGACATTTATAGTATATGGTGGAAAATGTATGCGATTCAGCTAACCTAGAGTCCAAACCTGGAGTTCTATCCTTAGGACAGTGGATTTATCCATATAATAATAACAATAATACATTTTATTTATAATGCGCTTTTCTAAAACCCAAAGCGCTACAAACAATAAAACAAGTAAAAATACAGAAGTACGAATGTAATACAAAATAATCATTACAGTACACATCATTAAAATATTAATCATCAGTCTATGTAAGCAATTTTAAAAAGATGTGTTTTTAACAACTTCTTGAAACTGGCTAATGTGGGAGCATCTCTTACAGTAAGAGGAAGTGCATTCCATAACCTGGGTGCCGCGACAGAGAAGGCTCTCTCCCCCATCGATTTTAATCTACAGGGAGGTTGCTGAAGAGTAAGAGAGTCTGTAGACCGGAGGGAACGAGAAGGCGCGTACAGGCTGACTAAGTCACAGATATAAGAGGGAGCTATTTCGTGCATAGCTTTGTAAGTTAGTGTGAGAGTTTTAAAAGCAATACGTGACTGGACAGGTAGCCAATGCAAACTATAAAGCACACCTGTAATTTGGTGACGTGGTGAAGTGTGTGTCAGCACACGTGCTGCTGAATTCTGGATGTACTGCAGGCGTTTTATAGATTTGACAGGTAAACCAACAAAAAGTGCATTACAGTAATCAATCCTGGAAGTAACAAAAGCATGAATAAGCCTTTCAGCATCCGGTAGAGTAAGATAGGGCCTAATTTTTGCAATGTTTCTTTGGTGATGGAATGCAGATTTCGTAATACTCTTTATGTGAGAGTCTAGTGTTAGGTGGGCGTCAAAAATCACACCAAGGTTACGAGCACAAGAAGATGGAGATATATTTAGCCATGCAGCCATATTTATTTATTTATTTATTAATCTTTGTTCATTCGTATTTAATGATATATCTGTTATTATGTGTTTCTGGTCTCTCTGTATAATTATCATCAGAATACATAGTTGCAATAATGTTTTGTTTTCTAAAGTGCAATACTTCTTTTAGTGAATGATAGTGTTTGTCATTGATTTCATTTACTTGCCAAGGCAACATTTATAATTTTCATTTAAGTTTGAATATTTTCATTTAGTATCACCTTTTTTTTTTATTACCCAAAAATATTTTTTATATTTTAGTGAACAATAGCAACACTATTGCTGTTAAGCACCCATATTTACATTTGGTCATTTGGCTCATCCAGTAGTAATTTACAAATAGAAAACAGCCTGCAAATCTGAGGGTCAGACATAGTATTGACATTTTTTTTGGTGTACAAAGACCATATATATAAGTACACCATTACATTATAATATAATGTAAGTGTATCTGAAGGAAAGAAGCTTACATACTAGTATACTGTGTGCCTTTAGAATTCTGCAGTGAAGGGAGGAGATAGATGTGAGGCAGGAAAAACTGAGTCTCCACAAACCTCTGCTCAGTCTGTCGAGGGGAAAAGATAATTATGACAAAAGTATCATTTCCAGTTTGCCTTCGCTGAGCATTGAGATGCATTAAAGTTCATCTGAGATGAATGCAGAGGTGTGATCGCTGTTGGCTGTGTACTATGAATAGAAAGCACATGGCAATGTAAAAGCAATGCATGCATGATTCCATTCACACTGACTCAGTTAGGATCAGATGAGTCAGTTATTGAGTGATTTTCATCAATCAGCATGTTTCAGTGTTTCTGTCACAATGAATCAACATCACAATTTCTCTAATGTGGAAATGTGTTGTGTGTGTGTATTTGTGTGTGCGCTGCTTATTTCTCCACAAAGTGTTCTCTGTGTCCCTCTGCGGTAGCATTTACATGTAACCATAACAACACCCGTCCTTTCTGTGATCAGATAAAGAAATATACATCGCCTCATCCCGTTCATTATGCAAGAAAGTCCAGTGTGTGTGTGTGTGATTTGTCCAGTGCAAATGTCAATTTCAGAAAATAAATTGCAAAGTCGTTGTTTGTTTGATTTGATTTATTTTGTGAGAAGTTGGCTGTGTTGTGTCTATGGACTGCGACTGTGAGAGAGCTATATCGATTTTTATTCTTTTCTTTTTTTAAACACTGCAAATAATACCATGAATATTGATGTTATGTTTATGTGGTGTTGTTGTTTTTAGTTTAGTTATCCAGTTTATGTTTAGCAGGAAAGTATGCCCAAGGTTTTGTCCTGACCTAATATGTATGTATTTTTTTATAAACCAAGATTGCAAATGATCAATTCATTACTCTAGAAACTACTCGATACACTTTAACAACCAGATAGCAAGACCCTGACAACCACCATGAAGGTGCACACTTTTGACTTTTACCAGTAAGTGTCCATCCTAACATTGTGACGGAGACTTTTGCACTAACATACACCTCTCCCATTTCCTTTAGAAATTGTAAAAATGTAGTTATCACATAAAATCCCCAGTTGCTGCAGTGTATGTAATTCACTCTTGAGAATGTCAGCTAGGCTCCTGTTATTTCACTAGCCCAAGCTCTTATTGTCATGAGGCCGCTGATCTACACATATAGATAGCACTCTACTTTACTCTCAGGGGGCTTTTAAACCACATTTCTCTGTAACAAGCAAAAGCACCACATTATCTGCACCTTTGCCAGCACTCTGACACTTTCTGCTAGTTTGTGTGTTGTAGATGTAATGCTTTTTTCCCCCTTTTGCCATGCTGATGGCTTCAGCTTTTATCTCACTGCTTAGCAAATACTACACTAAAACATTTTTTCAAGGACTGAGGCAGCACTTACTCTTAACACATTATGTTACAGACATTTTCTGGTGTGAAAAAATGCTGTCCATGAGGTTCACCACCCATGGATGTTTCCTTTTCTGCTGAGCACTGAATATCACACACATACCTGGACTTTTTCTTTTGCTATTGCACAGAGATTCAGCCCTGCAGCTCTACTGCAAGACCCACACAATAAATCACAAGGCAAAACACTCAGGGGCGAATTCAGTTCACTAAACAGTTTCGGCACTTTTGCATGCAGTATTTCAGTGCACTAAGCCAGACTCAAACCAGTGTAGCTAAAATAATTTTCTTTATCTGAAATAAAATATAAATATTAGATAAAAAATGTAGAAATTAGATATTTAAAGTACTAATGACAAATAAAAAATGTGCGCGTGTGGGTGTGAATATAAAAAGGTAAATAGAAATAGAAAAAACAACAGACACAAAACAGCGCAAATCAAAATGACTAAAACTAAAGTTAAAATGAAAAGTGAAAATCTAAAAATAAAAGCTTATTCAAAATATTAATAAATACTATAATAGTATATAAATAATACTAAAATGTCATTGACTTGAACTTGAGCATCATCCACATGAACAGCAGAATAAATGAGCACTAAGCCTCAGCTCTGGTAATACAGAATGTTTTAGTTCTTTCATTAGGTAGTTTATAAATCCATTTCACCGCTGAATTATTTACAGACATGATTTTGTTCTATTTATTATCGTGAGGGCACATAATGCTCCGCAGTGAGCATTATTCAGTATGTGTAATGTGACAGTAAATTTGAATTTTTGTCTGCAGACTGCACTAGCACATGCTGTTTTTTGGAAGTGTCTTGAGAAGCATCATTGCCGTAATGATGCCATGGAGGGATGGATTCACTGTAATGGGCTGAGAACCTGCCAGCATACAAACATATAAAAATATTATTTATCTGCACTGTACGTAGCTTGCAGTTTCCATAACAACCGCAATGTCTTTGTTGGCCGATGATTGGGAACATGTGCTTTTTTCCCTAGGCGTGTGTTCCAGTGTGTGTGTGTGTGTGTGTGTGTTTATGTTTTATACTTTAATGAAGCAGGGGTTAACGAGGACATTGAATATAATACTTTGTTCGTGTGCAGTGCGGATCATTTCTTTGCTCTCATTACAGTTTGTCTTCTGTAATGGTGACTTGCCGCCATTACACTGTGCATTATTGCTTGCTTTTAGAAATAATGTTGCACCAGTGACTGACCCTAACGGACCTATTTGCAACATCACATGACTTTTAGAGCAGTTTGTGTTAAAATACAGCTGGAAGTGCAGATCAATTGTCTGAAAATTGTGTTTGATGTGGAATAATGCATGCTTAATAAATTATATCTGTGAGCCTAAATATTCCATCCATTAGAGTAGCATATGTGCCAAACTTGATGTGCAACCCATCAATTTTGGCATGCAGTTATCTGCTCACAGCAGTGCAGTGTGGGTAGCTGGTGTACTTTTTCATTGATTCCAGCACAAGATGCATACATTATTTATGTTTCTTTAGAAATTATTTATTATTTAGTTTTAGAATGACCTTTAAAATATGTTCAGTTTTACATTTAGATATACATTTGACTTTTGGACTGTGTGTAGAGGTCAGTAAGACTTATGTAGTGTTACAGTGTTCTTTTTAACCTTCTATTCATCCGATAATCCTGAAAAAAAAAATCACAAAAATATTAAGCAGCATGACTATTGCTGTTACAACATTGATAGTACTGGGGAAAGTACTGCTCCAAATCATCATTATTATAATGATTTCTGAAGGATCACGTGAAACTGAAGGCTGGTGTAATGACTGCTGAAAATTCAGCTTTGCATTACTGGAAAAAATATATATTTAAAAAAGAAAAAGTTATTTTGAATTGTAATAATACTTACTATTATATATTTGAATAATTCACTGTTACTGTTTACTGTCATTTTGATCAAATAAATGCATCCTTGGTAAGTATAAGATACTTCTTTCTAATGCATTAAGAAATCTTTTGAATATTAGTGTATATAATCTAATGTTTCATAAAGCATTTTAACCACAGTTATATACCTATTTATATTCAAGCAAGGATATATTTAAGATGTGTACATGGTTTAACATTAGATTTAACATTTCATTCTGTGTTTTTAATCCATTCAACTTTTTTAATTAAAACCTTAAATAGGTCAATCTTATAATCATATATCATTTATGAGAACATTGAAATCTGTAAGAGAATTTCCAATAACACTTTATTTCAATGGTCATCTTTAGACATTCTACTATTAGTAACTTTGCAACTACATGTCAACTAACTCTCATTAGAGTATTAGAAGACTGTCTGCTTAATATTTAATATCTGCTAACTCTTTATTTTGATGCTCCCCCAACAGACATTCTACTAACTATAAGTATCTTTGCAACTACATGTCAACTTATTTTACTAACCCGAACCCCCACCTAACCCTAACCTAACCGTCAACTAATACTCTAATGAGAGTTCGATAACATGTAGTTGCACAGTTACTTATATTTAGAACAATGTCTAAAGTGGACCATCAAAATAAAGTGTAACAGAATGTTCTCTGGCAGCTGTGAATTATGCAGGGAAAATGTCACCCAGCGGAAGTGACATCATTAGCCCCTCTTTTGATTTCATAACAGTTTTGTCTACATCTCATTTGTGGCATCTGCATTATAGGCTTCCAAAACAGATGTATTTTCATTGTTACAAAAGGCAGTATAAAGGAGAGGTGAAGTGACTGCTTGCAGTGAACAGAGACGGGCTAGTGCACTAGTGTTACTAGTGTTTTTTTTTTTGTCTCTCTCTTTTTATGTGAGAGCTTTTATCATGGCTGAATATGCAGTAGTGCTGTTTGTGTGTGGGTTTTCATTGCAGCATTTTATTTAGGAACAGCGTGTTCTAAAAGGCAAAATGGCTTGAATAAATGCCCCTTTTTTGTTGTTATCTGACTTCCACTTTATGTATTGTCAAATTGTGCTTACATTTTCATCAAGAGGTCAAAGTTCAGTTTGGTTTTGTTTAGTTACCCCCTGCTGGTAGATGCTGTAACTGCATCATCAGTATCATTCTTTATCGATTGCCGTTCAGTAGCTGTAATTTTGTGGAGGAAAAAAAATACAAATTTTATAAGTATTTGGAGTTGGGAAGAAATGCTAATGCTAACATGGTTTTCTCCAGGTATCATACAATATGTCTCATTTGTTTTCACCTTCATTCTCATCGACCCAAACTGAATAAGAATGCTGGTCTGCATTAAAGTATTTCTGCTAGGTTTGCAGTGACAAAAGCACCTGAAGGAACAAGTTTAATGGCCATTATTGCAGTTATCTCTTGTATTGTGTACTTAGCTGGGCAGGCCTATTGGACACTGTGACAGCCTGTCTGTTCTTTTGTGTACACATGTGCCTGAGCTATAGTGCTTCCTTACACTGTTTCATTGCGTGATCATCCACACTGCCCTGCTGGAGAGAGATAAGCAAAACAGCCTGGAACATTTTAGCAGGTGAATTTTGAGAATGTAATCGAAAGCACAAAAATAAAACAAAACAAAATATTTCCTTTCCTCCTAATTTTTGAAGTGCATACTAAAAATCAGTAGGTGACTCCAGGTCACATGCTTCCCCCTTTTTTTTTTCAGCCCTCCTTTTATCTGGTCTTTGAGCCTGATTCATCAGTGTAAAATCTGCTCCTTAAATAGAGTGGATTGTGTTTGTGTCTCTTTCTAAGGATGAGTACATGAATCATGTTTTTTTTAACGCTAGGCTGTCTCTCCAGAGAGTGCTCCTTCATATGATGATGAATGAGAGGTTTCTTCTTTCGCCGCACAGTGATTCACCCACTTCAGACGGCAGGAGCGCGTAGTAAACTGTGATCGCCTTTGAAAGGGCTTCACATATCTGTGCTTCTCTCTTAGTGGAGGGTTTCTGTTTTGTGAAGTAGCTGAGATTTCTCAGTCAAAATAATGTGAAAATGATCATGTATGAATATATTTCAAGTTTTGTGGCATCTGAGAAAGACCTAAATTCCATATTAATGCACTACCATTCAAAAGTTTAGGGTTGGTAAGATGTTTGAATGTTTTTTGAAAGAAGTCTCTTATGCTCACCATGACTGCATTAATTCGATCAAAATACAGTAAAAACAGTAATATTGTAAAATGTTATTACAATTTATAAAATTGTTTATCGCTGTAATGGCAAAGCTGAATTTCCAGCATTATTACTCCAGTCTTCAGTCACATAATGAGTGATTTCATATAATGAAATCTATGCTGATTTGGTGCTCAAAAATTATTATCAATGTTGAAAAGAAACAGTTGTGATGCTTAATTTCTTTTTTTTTTTAAACATACTGACCCCAAACTTTGAACCGGTAGTATATATTTTTGTGATTTTATGTACGATTTTTATCATATTTTTATGTTATTTTTGGCTTTTTGTAAGTGGACAGGAAGTGATAGGTAGAAAGGGCAGACATTTTCTGAATTAATTATTTGTTCAACTTTCATTTTTAAAACAGACTGAATAATGCCACACTAGTCGTACGTACCCCACAGAAATATTAATATAATATGATGTTGGCTGTAATATGATATGATGCAAGCCCTCCCAGGCTTGGCAAGAAAAGTGACTGCAGCCGCTTGTAGATTTATATGTCGATGGAACGGAGCATTCGGTTGTTGTTTTAATCCGTCATATCAAACCATTATTCTACACAAACCTAACCCACACACCGCTATGATATGTGCTACCGTGGCTAGTGTCACTTATTGTACCCCTCACAGCCGTATCTTTACATTTCACGCACGCTGTTTTCCAAGGAGTCAGCCGTTGCTGCTTTAGTGACGGATTTGAGTTACTGTTTTAGTGACAGATGGATGTGAAATGTTGCGCAAATTTGTCAGGTCTGTAAAACTGACTTTAAGTGTGTGTCTCTCCAGGGCTCTGTTTGACTACGAGAGAGCGAAGGATAGTGGTCTGCCCAGTCAGGGTCTCAGTTTCCGATATGGAGACATTCTCCATGTCATCAATGCATCTGATGATGAGTGGTGGCAGGCCAGGAGAGTGACGCCAGAAGGGGACAGTGAAGAGATGGGTGTCATCCCCAGCAAGAGGAGGTGAGTTTCATGATGAATCACCTTCACAAATAAAGACTAAACCTGTGGCAAATGCTAATTCTGGGCCACATCATTACTACCAAACATTTTGTGGTCCCATTAGACTTAATAACCACAAATCGCAAACAATCTTACCTTTTTAATTAGAACTGTCAATAAATGAACAAATATAATCGAGTTATTTTTGATATGCAAATTTACCAAATCACACACAGCCCCCCCCCCCTCCTCTCTCTCTCTCTCTCTCTCTCTATATATATATATATATGTATATATATATATCCATTTAATATTTATATTGCATTGTTTTTTATAATTAATTGTACTAAATTAACATGTGACAGGCCTAGTTCTAATTGTTACCCTACTGCCCTATATTTAAGTTGGCTCTTTAAAGGGAACATACAATGGAAGAAAGAATTTTCCTTTCTTCTCCGATATAAAAGAGTTCAATACACTATGTGCATAATAAGCAGTAAAAATGGATCATTCGTTAACATTAATGTATCACATTCTTGCCTATCAATTTTTTATCTGTTACATACAAATGTCTTAAAGGTATACTATAGCAGCAAAAGTCTGTTTGTTTTGAAAGATCAGGTGAAAAATGATCATGTAAAATTAAATTAGAAGTGTTTTGGTTGTTTCAGATTGTATGTACTCTACCGTTTAAACATTTCGATTTGGTAAGATTTTTAATGATTTGTTCTAATATGCTGATTTGATACTCAGTTATTATCCATGTTGGAAACAGTCAGGCTGCTTAATATTTTTTTTGGAACCTGTAATACTTTTACGGGATTTAGTGAAGATTAAAAAGTTAAAAAGAACAGCATTTATTCCAAATAGAAATCTTTTCTAACAATATTAATCTTTACTATCACTTTTTATCAGAAATCATTCTAATCATATCTGCTGATTTGGTGCTCAATAAACATTTCTAATAATTGTTAATGTTGAAAACAGTTACAATATGTTTGTGAAAACCGTACAAATGAAGTGTACAGTAAGTACATTAGTTAAGTGTTTCACTGACAATGTCTCTATTCCTGTGGCAGGGTCGAGAGAAAAGAGAGAGCTCGTCTGAAGACGGTTAAATTCAACGCAAAACCCGGTAGCCTCGATTCTAAAGGGGTGAGTGTTCTATTTGAATTTAAGTCAGTGCCAACATCCGAAATTCTGTTCGCTCCAGTTTTTTAGGTATAAACAGGAAGGGCCCAGCGATTTATTGACAGTTTAGACAGTTCACCTGCAGCCCCGTCGTGTCTCTTGACTCATCTCTCTTCAGTCTATCCGGTTTAGTTTCTTTCGTTCCCTGTCATCTTCAATTTACTTTTCCATTTCAAGTTGTGCTGGTGGGTTATTGAGTCAGTCAGTCAGAATGGAAGTGTGTGTGAGAGACTGTCCTCGTGCCGCAGTGTGACAGCTCACTCTGAGCTCTCAGCATCAGTACTGCAGCACAACCCAACAGGCGCTCACTGAAACAGCCTCAGTATTATGTCTGTACATAGATGCGTCTCTTCGTCTTTTATGAGATTAGTATTGTAAGGTCACCTGTAGTAAATATTTCTTATGTGTGTGTGTTTGAGAGAGGTAAATGAATAAAACTGAAGGATGTATTTTTAGTTCGGCACCCAACTGCAGAGCCGTTCAGGGTTTTAGCCTTATGATTCCCACTTGTATCCATAGCAACATCGCAGCCAGGCCTGCACATTTCAGTTTCTTCCTTGTCTTTTGTTTCTTTTTTTTCCTCTCCCTCTGTCTTTTAAAGATGAGGAGAGGGGTGGGGATGTTGGCACTGATGGATTACTTGAGGATTTTGTCTTGTGGTTTTGTCTTTGTGTTCAGTTGCACCAACTTGTGTATGTATCATTTCAGGTTTATGACTCATAGGATTTCAGTGTTTATTGAACATGCATTGATTAGAAGTGTTTATATGCCTTATAATAGGGAGAATTAGTTGGGTGAAAGTTATGAATATTCCCTTTAATCACTATCAGGGGTACAATTGGTTTCTTTCGTACACTGTACTGATATATTAAAATAGGTAAAAACCACAAAAATACACACAAAAGCATTACAATTCAAATTATAGTTATTGCCAAACATTTAAGTATGAATCTCATTAAGAAATGTCTAGGTTATGTTTCACCCACAGATCATTAAAAACATGATTTGCATAAAGGAAATGAAACCTATTTTAGAACCATTGCAATTCATAATAATTAAGCATAATACTCCTGATTTTATTGCTGTTATAAATCTCATTCTCATCAATGTATCACATCCTGACAATTATTTCTATTAAAGCATAATTAAATTCAGGATATAAAATACTATTATGGTTACATACTTTACAACTTAAATATCTACTGTTTGTCTTTATTTGTTTCTTATTGAGTTTTGCATCACATAATTACATTGTTAAGAATTGCATTACATTATTCAAGGGAGTTTGAAATTTCAATAAAATTTTAAATTGTAATGGTTCTAAAATAGACTTGATGTAATATAAGTCATATCAATTTTTTTCTTTTTCTTTTCATTTCGGGGTGAAAGATGATGTGGACATATCCTTGATGGGTTCCACCATTATAGATTATTCAGGAAAATTACGTTCATATCAGGCAGCATATTGAGCTCAGGTTCACCAAATTAGGTAAAAAAAATCACATTTAGAATCACCCCAGGCACATATATGTTACCTCATTTATTTTTCTCTGCATTTTATAACCATTTTAAAAACAATTCACCTTTCGAAAATCATAATACTACACACAAGCAGCACAAATTTTGCCCCTTTGATCAGCATGTCACCCTGTCAGGAGTCCTGCATGCTTAATATTTTAATATGAGTTTTTTTTTTAAGTCCCCTTTGCCTTTGCATGGCACTAAACCAGCTTCAGTTGGCCTTTTGTTGATCATTGTTTACCTCCCTTGTATGTTCATTTCTACTGATCATGTTTTGATTTGAATACATTTGAGCTGTCTAAGAATAGCTCAGGTGCTGTGACGTCATGGACAGCAGGGTTTGGATCAGCCTTCACAACAAACAAAGACCACCTATTCAGGATCATCCAAGTGCTTTCAGCTCTAGCCAAAAATAATGCAATTACTTTGGTACAAATTAAAACCTATTTCAAATGTGTGAATTGCTCATTTGATTTGATGACCGATCCTGACCATGAAAACAGAATGATACCGTTTGATATTTGGTTGTTTCCTGGCTGCTGTCCCTCACGTCTAGCTCCGGTCGTTGTCTTGTTTTTGTCAGCATGTTTGTGACAGCGTTTAGAGCCCCCTGTTTGCACCATGCTCTCTCTCCGCACAGTCATTCAGTGAAAAACGTAGAAAGAACTTCATCTTTTCACGCAAGTTCCCTTTCTACAAGAACAAGGACGCCGACGAGCAAGACGGCAGCGACTCGGAAAGTAAGTAGCCACAAACGCACGTGCACTCTGACACATAGGTACATAAAAACAGCACACGCTCACACAAACGCATCCCCGGGGTGAGGTGAAAGGTCTAGGTGTGTGTAGGTAGCTCCAGGAAGCCCATGCCCTCCTTCTTCTGCTGGCGTTTCTCCCCGCCCCACCAACAACCTTACTGTCTCTCTCTCCCTCTCTCTGTCTCCCATTCTTTCATCTCTCTTCGTCTCTCTCTTTCTCCGCCCCCCTGATCGGCTGTGTGGTGTAGGACATCTCTGGAATAGGGGAGGACGGGTACGGAGCAAAGACACTGAGTAAGTGTGTTAAGGAATGGACCCAATACCCCTCTCCCAACCACACATGTAACATTTCAGTTCAGATTTGTTCTTTTCTGTTACGTCAACGACAGACCTGTCTGCATGTCAGAATACTAATGTATGTTGGTCTACAGGTCCTGATGTTTCAGGGATTCCTGCATTACCATCCTTAGGTTTATGTGGTAGCTAAAATGTTGCATGAACGTAACACATGTGAGAATAGTTTGTCAAATGTTGTTTGTTTAGTTTGTATGTCAAGACTGTTGTGCTGTTTTCTGATGTTTAGTCTTGCATAGCTGGAAAAAATCATGAAATGTAAATTGAACAGTTTTGTTTTGATTGTATGTCTTGTTTAGAGTGGGTTTGTCAAATAAAAATGCTACAATAAAAGACACATAGAAGTAATACATTCTGATTATCTTACAGACATGATTCAAAACAAATCAGAATGTGCAGTTCTGTTCATAGATATCTAGGCTACTTTCTAGTCCTTTGACTTTGTCTTTTATGATGTCTCTGCAGTGCTGTGCCAAATGTTGTCTTGTGTTTTTGACAGTGTTTTATGTTCACATCAGGAGCATTTAGCTAAAGCAGTTATTAAAAGATCGTTTTAAGGGAATGAGGAAATCCACATCAGTCAAACAGAATATTTAGCATTATTCTCAATGAATGAATAGGTATTTGTGCCAAGATATTATCCATAGAGAGGGGAAGCGAATGTTGTTCACAGCTTATGTATAAGTAAATACAGCTTGATCAGAAGAGAGGAAATTTCTTTTGGGTTGAACGTGTTCATCTCTCTTTCTCGGTACTGGGTCCCTAATTTAATCTTCTGTGTCTAATTTTATTTTACGCTTGAAACTCAAGTCTAATTTTGTCCAATACAACCAACTTAGACTGTCAGAGTTTATAGCGAGCCCCTGATAATGATCTTCTAGACTCTTAAAAACTAGAACGCACTGTTATAAGAAAGTTACTGAGTAACATGATGACTTTAGGTCAAGTTGTTGGAGATATAGAACTGTAGTCCAGCTCCAAAACATTAGCTGTCAGGTTTTGAAGTCATCTTGAGAGTGGCAGGTTTCCAGACCGAGTGTGTATTCAGAGCCTGGTTGGCTGAGCTTGTCACATTGGACATATTAGGTTTTGCCATATAATTGTCATATTGCATGATGCTCTTCTAGACAGCCATAGAGTGCCATTGTCAACATAATGAAATATGACTTGTTTGTTTCCCCTTGGCCGGTAAACAGGATTTGTGGCTTTTATTTAATTTATTTTGGAAATGGACTCACTTGATAACGTGCTGATGAAAAATGATATGTGCTGTCAGTAAGAATCTTTTCCAATTTGTGGAAAAGTAAACTACTTCCTGTGACTGTACGAGATTTTAGATTAATTTGCCACTGTAAGTGAAAAAAAATAACTAGAAAAATAGTGCAGTAAACGATAAAACTATTTGTGATACAAACCAGTGGGTTTACAATTACGACAAAACATTAAAATAATATAATAGGAAATATCAGTTTGCAACAACAGGCAGCATAACAAGCTGTTTTGTACAGCTAAAAATAACTGAAAGTGGATCCCACCGGAAGCCTTGCACAGCCAAGTTACAAATGGCCACGCCCGCTCTTAGGTTGAAAATAAGGTGGATAGCTGGCTCCATATTAGGCGCAGAGGGCAAAGGTCACTGTCTGGTCTTACAATATGATGTATAATCTGTCTCCACCAAAAGCTCCAGGCATTGATCAAACCCACATAACCTTGTTTAAAATCCTCACAGATGCTGTCCTCTTAGCTTGACTGCTGTTTAATGCATAGAACTCGTCCTTTCCTTTCCTGCCTACCCACAGTACACAGGCAGCTGCCTTCTAACCACCATGACTGATTTTTAGCACTCTACATAACCATCCATGTGAGACTCAACTTGCAATAGTATTTGATATATCCCCTTTTTACCACATTTTAAAAGCAAAATTAAGTTGCCTACCCTTCAGAACAGCCTTTGTGTTGTGAGTCTACATTTGATGCCTTAAAATTCTGCCTCTGTAGGCAGCTCATTAGGTTGTTGAACAGAGCTTTAAAGCGTGCTTTGTATTTGTAAGGCTTTGTATAGACATAATCCATTCTGTTTATGGCAATAGCTACAACAATAGAGGCCATCTAGCTTTTCCACAGCTTCTAAATTGTTTTGGGTAAGTGGAGCACTACACAGTAGCTGATTCATGTGTGATTCATTCTGTATAGTTTAATGTTACCACTTCCAATGAGAGAAATTAAGCTCTGGCTCAGAATAACACTCGATCCTATCTGGGTTTGAATCGATGGATAATAACCATATTGTGTTCCTGCGGCAGCCTGCTTCTGTTCGTCCCAGGGCTAAAAATAAACCACCCTGGCAACTTGAAGTCCCTGTGTGCGCAGACTACCTCAAAACTAGCGTCACATTGGACCTGCGTTCCCATAATTGGACTTATATATTCAATTAGTATTGTCACTGTCTGAAACGTCAGTCTCATCCGTGATTAAATTGCTTTTCTGTTGTCCATCATCTTCCCAAAGCCTTTCTGCCGATCCCTTTAATCTCCCAAATGAGCCTTAACTCAATTTTGCCACTGTTTTTCATTTTTCTCTTTTTTTAAAGCAAATGTCCTTGTCAACAAGTACGTAATGACATTACATGCTCAGTAACTCATTTACACATCCACTCGAGCTGCACTCTGAGAGGCGAGACCTTGGTGAAGGGCACATCAAATGTGTCTCGATTACTGGCGTTCTACAGAAAGCAAGCTGAGTCCCATCACAACCACCCACCCCACTGAGTATGTTTCTCTGTTCTGTTTCCAGGGAGTCAAGAGGAACTGATCCTCTCGTATGAGCCTGTCATCAGACAAGAGAGTAAGTGCTTCTCCACTGTATGAAGTTCTTGTGTAAATAGTGTAAATATATTACGTGATTGATGTTCAATTTGTTTGTTGTTTCTGTATTATCTGTTTGAACAGTTAATTACGCCAGACCAGTTATAATTTTGGGGCCCATGAAGGACAGAGTCAACGATGACCTCATCTCCGAGTTCCCGGACAAGTTTGGGTCATGTGTGCCACGTAAGTACCCTACAGAGATCTTGTGGTTCTTGCCCAGGTGGTTAGATTATCAGATAAACTAATCTCCTAGTGGATCTTTCATTAATTATTCATTTTTCATCTTTAGAATGCACAAATTAACCTTCAGTAGAGGCTGACTCAACCACGGTCAAGTCAAGTCAAGTCACCTTTATTTATATAGCGCTTTTTACAATACAGATTGTATCAAAGCGCTTCACAGTGATAACATGAAAACAATATAACAAAGTTTGTTTCTAAAAGAAATTGCGTCAACGTCCACCTTAAGTAAGGCAGATCAATAATATTATTGAATATTAAATGTTAAATGTCCCCAACTAAGCAAGCCAAAAGCCAAGGCAACAGTGGCAAGGAACCAAAACTCCATCAGGTGACAGAATGGAGAAAAAAACCTTGGGAGAAACCAGACTCAGTCGGGGGGCCAGTTCTCCTCTGGCCAACGAAGGAACAGTGCATGATTCGGGCAGCATTACAAGTCAGATTGGATCGGAACATTTAGAGTATTTTTTGGAAGTCCAAGTATGCACGCCGGTCTTAAGACGAGTTGTTGAGGATCAGTGCCGTCCACCATAGAGAGTCCATATCGCCCGTGTTGAGTCGTCACTTCATAGGCTTTGTGATTGGAGCATCTGAAGTCTCCGTGAGAGGCTGGATACAAACTGGAGCTGACGAACGCCATTTTCTCGGGACTCGCGTCCCGAGATAACAGCAGAAAAGCAAAGGGAAAATAATTAGCGTAGCTGCTGTTCATAATGATGATTTCCATAACACAGGCGTAAATGACAAAACATGAAGACAGTGACTCTTGCGTCCCAAAATCACCCCCCTCCGTCCCCCACTCAACTCAGCCTTGCTTACTGACCTCTACGTCCCTCCTGCTGCTGAGACCTAACCACAATCTCACAATCTCTCCGCAACCCAACCATACGCGCCAACCCGTTGACTAAGGCTGTCGAGCCCCACTGGTGCGTGAATAGGCAGTTTCAGTGGACAACGGTTCCGTATGGCATACTACCTACCGCAACACAATATCTGCCCAACCACCCGTCATTCACGCAATATACACAGGAACGTAATGACTGCAAATACTATGCAACCTATACAGATAACCTACAGTCTCTTCAAGTTTTATAGTATTAAATGCATTTGATCTGATTCAGCAGTATTATAAAAGGTAAGCATTATGTAAATGCTTGGCTAAAAAGATGCGTCTTTAATCTAGTTTTAAACTGGGACAGCGAGTCAGAGCCTCGAACAATATCAGGAAGGCTATTCCAGAGTTTAGGAGCTAAATGTGAGAACGCCCTCCCTCCTTTAGTGGACTTAGATATCCTAGGAATGACTAGAAGCCTCGAATTTAGTGATCTTAAAGAACGCGATGGATTGTAGGGCGATAGAAGGTCCATTAAATACACAGGAGCTAAACCATTTAGGACTTTATAGGTCAGTAATAGAACTTTGTAATTGATACGGAACTTGATAGGTAACCAGTGTAGAGATGATAAAATTGGTGTTATATGATCATATTTTCTTGACCTAGTAAGAACTCTAGCGGCTGCATTTTGCACTAACTGTAGCTTGTTTATTGAGGATGCAGGACAACCGGCTAATAAAGCATTACAGTAATCTAGTCTCGAGGTCATGAATACATGAACTAACTTTTCTGCATCGGAAACAGATAGCATGTTACGTAATTTAGCAATGTTTCTAAGATGGAAAAAGGCTGTTCTTGTAACATATGAAATATGATTTTCGAAAGACAAGTTGTGGTCTAGTATAACTCCCAGGTCTTTTACCGTAGAGGATAAAGTAACAGGACATCCTTCTATATTAAAGTTGTATTGTGAGTGGTTTTGTGGATAGTTTTTTGGACCAACAAGTAATACCTCCGTTTTATCTGGATTTAGTAGCAGGAAATTATGCGTCATCCAGCATTTTATATCTTTAAGACACTCTGTCAATTTTGATGAGTTAGTGTTTTCATCTGGCCGTGCTGAAATATATAATTGAGTGTCATCAGCATAACAGTGGAAATTAATTCCATGTTTTCTTATAATATTACCAAGTGGCAGCATATATATTGAGAATAGCAGAGGGCCTAACACCGATCCTTGCGGCACGGACTCAAAAGAGCCCAAATGTGCAATAGTGTACTGTGTTATTCTCACTGGTGCCATTATAAATTTCAACTGGAGTGTTAAAAAAACCTCTGGCCAAGGTAGTTTGTAATTATATTCAGTAGTCTTAGGGGTTTTTAAGCCTTTGTGCTGATAGCGGTACTGGTGGGATTCATCAAAATGAGATGGTAAGGTAAGTGACCTGACCATAAGAGTCTGTGGTGTTCCCTACTGCCCCACATTGCTCATAACTATTGCTGTGCAGTTCCTGAAACTCATTTCATTGTGCTGTGACTATGAAATCGCTTACTTCAAGGTCTGCTGATTAACAAATTTCAACTGGGTCACTTTATTGTGATGTTTTCAGAAGTTATAATTGGTCTAAATAAATACAAAACCCAATAAAAGTTCTTCGAGCAAACCTTGAAGGTAACACTTCGTTACCCACACTTTGTACGATTTCATTTGTTTTATACTTTTCCTGAGTTTTAAATGTTTTTGGAAAAGAGCTTTGTTGGCTTGTGCTATACATATTAACCAAAATATTGACAATATTGTGGAGGTTTTCATCTCAGACCCAAAAGGGAATAAAGATCCTATATCATTCTCATAGTTTGCTGATGAGTGCCACAGAGCTCTTTCATGTTTTCCATCTTGAACACTTTATTTATTTATTGTTTGTTTTTCAGTTTTTCAAACTTTTATTTAACCGTTTTTGTTTATGTTCATAATTTTTAAAAAGCGGCTAACAGTTCTGATCAAGAAGGTAAGTGAGATTATTAGTCTGCAGTGAGCAAGATATAAGTAGAAAATGTAATAGCATCAGTCTTTCCCTGTAGTATACAGTTCATCCAGTCAGTGCGATCTACGGGGATTTCTGCTTAGCTTATCTGCTGCTGTTCTATCTCTTAGTATGTCACCCCAATAGCTAGAGATATCATTTTTTTATTTGTGAAATTAGATTTGCCCTCTGCACTCCGAGAGCTGATAGATAATAAAGTTGATGATTTCCCATTTTTATGTGTTGTAGAACTGAGTACCCAAGTATTATAAAACTAAAGCCTGGATTTTTTTTTTTTAACCAATCTCAGATACTACCAGATCAAGGCGGGATTATGAAGTGGATGGGAGAGATTATCACTTTGTAAACTCACGGGAGCAGATGGAGAAAGACATCCAAGAGCACAAGTTCATCGAGGCTGGACAGTACAATGAAAATCTGTACGGAACCAGCGTCCAGTCTGTCAAATATGTGGCTGAGAGGGTCAGTAGTTGCTATGGTTTTACAACCACAACATTGCCATGAAGCCTGCTTACTAATGTGGATTTTACAATTTGGGATGCCTAGCTAGTTTAACATGTTCCAGAGATGTACAGTACTCATGAGTACTTTGGTATAGTGTCTTATATGTTAGGGGCCGGCCCATTTCCTTGCTGAACTTCTTTTAACTTTACATCTCAAAGTCCAACACTTGTCCTTGTGTCGTTGAATGTGTTCTTTGTGAATGGCCCCTTGCTCTACTGTTCAGCTTCCCACCATTTAGCAAGCCTTTATTGCTTTTCTAGGGAAAGCACTGCATACTTGACGTGTCTGGGAATGCCATAAAACGACTACAAGTAGCACAACTCTACCCCATTGCCATCTTTATAAAGCCTAGATCCATGGAGTCCTTAATGTAAGTTTACCACACAGCTCTATGATGGTGTATTAATTCAATAAATAATACAAATTCCATTGTGTTCAGACACAATTGATACATTTCTAAACCCTTTGCGTTTCAGGGAGATGAATAAGAGGTTGACGGAGGAACAGGCCAAAAAGACATATGACCGTGCCATGAAATTAGAGCAGGAGTTTGGCGAGTACTTCACAGGTAACAGTAAAGTTCCTAATCCATCGAGAGGACCTGAGCGGCGCCTTCACGCTCAGAGGCTGTCCAATATCACCTCATTTGCATATTCTGATAGTCTGTTGCATATGCATTACCTCAGAGGCCAACCATTGCAGCGTGTTACATCCATCATATTTGACAGCAGAGCCATGGAGCTGACGCTTTCCCCTGAGTGAAACACATCAACTTTCTCTTGAAATATGCATTAGCCTGACCCCTGTGAGTGTATGGAGGAATATGAAATAGAGCTTAGCGACATAATGATTCATTTGAGGACATTTTGAACCCGTGTGACAATGCTGTTGCTTGATTTTTTTTAATTCCGTTAATCTGCACCTGCGAGAAAAGAGATTTAAAGAGTGTGTTGCTTTGCTAATAATGCTGTATACTGTTAGTAGATTGACTATTTTTCTTATGAGAAAAATGAAATGTTATTTTTAAATGAAAAGCTGCATAGTTCTCTCTGCCTTGTTAGAGATTCTGTTGCTGGGTAAAATGGCTATTCTTACCGTTCACACAAGAAGAATTCATGAGCGATAAAGTGGCTAATGATCCATTAAGTTCAAAAACGATCATTATGAAACTGTCATCGAGGTTTCTTACTTCTTGTGGCGCAAAATGATAAAGGCGGTGCTCCGTAAAGTGCATAATAATCTATTAACGTCAGCTCTTTCTCTCTCTCTCTCTCTCTCTCTCTCTCTCTCTCTCTCTCTCTCTCTCTCTCTCTCTCTCTCTCTCTCTCTCTCTCTCTCTCTCTCTCTCTCTCTCTCTCTCTCTCTCTCTCTCAGCGCTGGTTCAAGGGGAAACACTAGAGGACATTTATAACCAGTGTAAGATGGTGATAGAGGAACAGTCTGGACCTTACATCTGGATTCCTTCAAAAGAAAAACTATAAAAAAAAATCACCTTACCCTGGCAGGGACCTTGGACTGCAACAAAAACAAAACAAAACAAAAACATAGGAATAATTTGTAATATAATATAAATTATTATTATTGCAATGTTTATTGTTAACTCTTACAGTGATTTTTTTCTCTTGTTTGTTTGTTTGTTTATTTTATGTTGCATTTTTTCACTTTCAATATGAATGTTCCTGAATGTACACCACAAAGTGTTAGAGGCATCTTTGTTTGCATATTTATTGGTTAGCATTTTAATTTAAGGAAAAAAGGAAACAAAATTTAGCGCCGAGTATTCTTCAAACAATCTTCAGTTCAGAAGGACAAGTAGGTCAGATCATCACAGATGATTTCCACACACCATCACCACCTCCGAGAAGAAAGAAAAAATCAATGTTGATATCAGCTTTTGTCACTTTTCACCCAATCGGTTGGTTTCACACACCTCCCAGACTCATTTCACAAACTCAGCATCTATGCACTCCTGTGGCTAACAACATCTTTTTTTTGTATTTGTATTATTTTGTTCATTTTGTTTTGTACAGACATCCATTTTGTTTTGAGTATATTACTTCAAAGATTTAGTTCAAATTGTACATGAATTCTTATGGATCCTTTCGGAAAGGTGTCTTGTGATTAAAAGATGCTTTAGTTAGTGTAAACGGCTGAGGGGATTCAACTAGCTGTAGGAAATATGACACTATATTTTGCTATTTATATTGATAGAGGACACAACAGCACAGAAAATATTTATAAAGATGATATATAACTTTGTCTAAAGAATAATTTTGGAAAAGAGACTTTACTGGTACTGGTGTATCATATTGTGCCGTTGCTGTTGTGCTGCTGAGAATGAAAGGTAACAAGTGTGTGTTTTCCCTGAACAAAACGCCCCCTAATCCGTCCAATTCCAGGAATCTGCTAATTCTAAACTGACCGAGAGTTCTGAAATCCCTGGAGCTCAGAACTTTAATTGGCTGAGAATTTGAATTGTGTTTCAGCTTTGTTCAGTCTGGATAACAGGAAGGAGCTTGATGTTTGTGAATCATTCATTGAGCGGTTGTTCAGTAGCGGCCTCCCTCAAGCACCCTCTAAAGTGTTTACAGTACCTCGACTACAGTTCAGAGAGATTGAGGGCCAAAGGGACGAGGTCTGCAAGCGGTCCTGTCTTAAAAGCTTTTACGTAAATGTAGTATAAAGATCTCTGAATCGGTTTAGTTTGTTCCATTTTGGCATGCTTTACACTTGTGGACATGACCTTGGCTTATAGTCCACTCATTCACAGTGCATACTTCGGTCATTCTTGCCCTTCTTTACATGTCTAGTTCAGAGAGATTTCCGTCCTTCTACATTAATAGTAAAGCTCTCGCCATTTTTGGAAACTACAAATGCCAAAAGCCATTAACTCGTTTCAAATGTGGGGGGAATTATTTGCAATATTTATTGGGAGATGTTACAGCACGGTTCTGTGGCAAGAGTCTTTTGACCTACTGGTCACCACTTGCCTTAAAAAAGGGAAGAGGCTTTTCGGGCCAGATAGACGTTTTTTACGCTTTCTTGAAGACTGAGCACTTTTGTATATTTGAGAAATTATTCACAGATTGTGTTCAACCAGATAGTGGACACAGAGGGGGGTTTTCAGAAGAGAGGGACTGAATATCACAGTGAAGCTCTTCAGGGTGTAATATGAAATTTCTTTGAATAACAATAGATAATGTATGTATTATGACAATGTAAACCATGGATGGCATCGGTGACTATCAGAATATAAATTGAACATTTTAAATGCTGTGAAATGATTTTTTTCTCTTCTACACGTGTACATCTTTTTTTCCCCCTTATTCAATGTGATTGTTCTATCATCTGTAGCATATCATTTTCTAAATTGAATTCTTAATGCACACAATGGATCATGAAAGCATCACACGGGATTTTGGGTACTCTTCACGTCAAATGTTTGATTTTAAATCAATTGGTATGATTATTAGGTAATCAAAAGTGCATCTCAATTACTGATGCAGTGGCTTTAATGAAAATCAAAACCCTGCAGATTGTACGCACTTGAACGAGGCTCTCCGAAGCCTTATGGTGCTCACACATAGTCTGATTTGGTCCATTAATTCCAAGTGAATGTTCAGCTTAGTCAAACGTGCTGAAATGGGGTTGCTTTTGTCTCAGGGTTGCCAGATAGGGCTTAATCACTGATATTAAACCTTCAGATCAAAGTGCATCTGTTTATCACACAAATCTCAAATGTTTTATTCCTGATACCTGCGTTGCATTTAGTCTGATTCTTTTGGTTCGCTTTGTGATTTATTTATCCCCAAATGGGCGATGCAAAATATTTTCCACACATTGTTTATTTTTTTCCCCTTGAAACCCAAATGATATGTGCAATTTTGTATATAAATATCTGTTTGCACTTATTGTAGTTGTATAGGAGATCTTTAATTAACACTGTCCCCAAACCTATTTGTTTTTTCTATTTATATCACAGGAGATTAAAGTTAAATCATTAAAGACTTACATCCCTCTTCTGTTTGTAGGTATCATTTCCCAGCATTCCATGGGTGCAACATTTAGAAAAAGTGAGACTGTACAGTTATCTACACAATCTGTTGAAAAAAAAAAGTCTTATTTTTGTTTTACTCTTTTCTTCCTTTTGGCTATTCTGAAGGAAAAACAAAGAAAGGAACCTAGCCTGTTGCAGTGTGTATCCCAATAAAGACATTGCTTTAGGTGCTCTACTCTAACTGTAAATGAAAGATGTGGTGAGACATTTATACTCGTCAAGTAATTGACGGCTGTCTCTAAAATGCTGTTTTGGTCTCTTTTGTGCACTGTGAGTGTTTGCACCTCTTTACTGACATCTGGATTTGCCTTTTAACATCAATTAATCTGCCGCTGACTCCATGACATGCCGTTTAATTGATATACTGAACCTTTAACAGAGTTTTGTCATGCAAGACAGACAACCCACTTGTGGGCCCAATAGCTCTCAAAGTCATTTATCTATCTAATCAGTATGTATGACAGTCACTAATGGGTAGGGTGGAAACTTACGACCTCTCACAGTGTCTCACTTCAAATACTGTATCCTTGACATTATTGCAAAGGCACTGGAGTTTTCAATGAAGCCCTTTTATGTATTCATCAAGTCTTTATTGTGTGTTCATGCTGTACATTAACCAGTGACAAGTGCAAGAAAGGAAACACGTTTCTTCTGCTCTTTTTCAGAATGATGCTTATTTAATGTAATTGAAACGATTATTCCAAGCATTGACCATCTGGAAAAATTCTTGCTCTTTGTGTGTTTTTAAGGATCTGCAACAATTATGGTTGTACATGGTCGAACTGCTTTGTTTTCAGCTGTTTTTGCTGCCATCTGGTGGTTGAATGAATGAATGAATGAATGAATGAAATCTTTATTTCGAACAATTAATAAAAATAATAATAAAATAAATAAATAAATAAAGACAGCAATACGTATGAAGTATCCATACAAATAATTAAACACAAAAACAACAAAAATTATTATTATTTTTTTTTTTTTGCATAATAATCAATTATGGTTGTTCAGGATGTAAACATGTATTTTTTGCTCGTCTGACTCTAGACGGCCTGACATTGTTGCTCTTGTAATTTGCGCAGCAACAGATTCATGAATATGAAAGTGTGTTAGTATTTGCTGTTTAAACTCCAACATGGTTTGTAGTCTCTTATATTAGATGTGTCATTCATCTCCAGCCTCAGGACACGCTGTGGTCTGTTCTTCATCACAATACTGAACAACTGTGTCCGCACTGCATGTGGGTCCAACCTCAGAGTAACCAAAGCCCTCAAAGTGTAGCGCTGCAGCAGAGGCCTGGTTGGGCTCTTTCGGCTTAATGAAGTCTGTGTAGACGTACGGCAAAGGGGTCACTTCTGCAGTCTCAGGTACTTCCTGTAAGACAGGAGTGGCCAGAGTAAACCAATAGTAACAGGTCAATAACAGTCATTAAAAAAAAAAGGGTAGCCTGTTAAAAAAACAATAATAGGCCTACATATATCATTCATAGCATTCCGCTGGAAGAGTTTTTTATGACCTAAAGACCCCGAAAAATAACATGCTTCATAATTTAGCGTCAGGGGCCACGGCAACTTCTGGTGCAGCGCAGTGAATGGAAATTGTGAGAAAATTAAGCACAAAAGTAGGCTAAATGTTGAAGTGTCACACAAAATGACAAAGTAATATTGATAAGATCCACCTTCATGCTAAAGTAATTGGATTGTATAAAATGGAACATGATATAGGCCTAGTGCATTATTTTTCTAATAATTCAACGGCCCGGAGACAATTATTCCTTTACCACACCTCAAAACATTGTTCAGATGATGTATTTCAAGACGTTTGTCAGGTGTTTGTCCTTTAACGCTCTTGTGTGGGGGACTATTTCTTACGCATCTAATCCCAAACCTCTGTTGCTAATTTCAAAATGTAATTTTAGAGCTAGTAACGGATTTTCATTATTATTAATATAATAAAAATAACTCTTTAAGATAAGGAAAATATCAATAATTGTATTGTCCGTGTAAATATCTACTGAAATTATTATTACATCTGTTTATAATGTATTTGATTAATTGCCCATTACCTGATAAATTCCAAGGACATTATCTGCATCCCCTGTGAAGTATATTTCACAGATATTATATGACAATTGGTTGTATAATATACAATTTATGTACACACATGCATTCATTGGTAGTATATTTTCAATACCTTCATCTGTAGTTCTGCCATTTTCAACTCTTTGCCCTAAAAAATAATTGAATAATTTAAAAACAGTAGTTGCTGTAAATGTATTTCAGGTTTTATGTAGCTTCAGAGTTTTTAAAGCAGAAAATGTGGCTGTGATTCATTCTCCTTTTCTTCATGTCTGATGTTTTTGAGAACAATTTCTGAGATTAGCCTACGTGGTATTTACATTCATGATCTGAGTCACACAGTAAACCTAAATCATGAATGCTGTGGGTTTCATAAACATGCAGTTGTTATTTTGCTGAAGCAACATGTATGAACGTTGTTCATGTATTTGGGTGAAAGTCTTACTGTGATGGTATTTGTAAAGGCCGTAGAACATGATCCACAATCCCAAAACACCCATGAGTGTAAATCCACTTGAAAGCAGAATCTGACCAGACTGAATTTTACCACTAGAACCATTTCCTTGGTTAACAGGTGAGTTCTCACCTTAAAAGAAAACCAGAAAATGACATGATTATGCAATGCTGCTTTCTTTTCACAATTGTGCTGGTTTAATTTCTGGTCCTGAATATAATGAGAGGTTGGTGCACAATGGATGATCAACTGCTCACCGGTAATATTTATGTGCTGTTCTGATTCTCCATATGCGTTTGAAACAATACAGCTGTACATCCCGTAATCTGAGCTGGTTATGTTGCTGATGTGTAGGGTTTGGTTCCTCTCACTGAATGAGTGTCTGTGTTTCTCTAGAATGGGGACTCTTTCTCTCTTCCACATCAGCTGCAGAAATGACCCGCTCACTTCACACTTGAGAGTCACAGATGTGCTGGAGGTCTGTGAGACCACAATTTCTGTTGCATTTGGTGGGTCTTGAAATAAAATGTGTTAATGACCAAACAGATGAATTACATATGAATTATTAAGATGATATGTCTGATATGTCTTGACTTACATTGAATAATTAATGTAAAGTTTTGGGATTTTGCAGTTCCGTTTCTTCTAACTATAGTTTCCATGAAGACTCCTTCATCCTGTGCTGTCACGTTCTCCAGAATGAGGGTGTTATTGTTAAAATAGAAACGAGCCTCTCTACAGCAATCACTGTAGCATTTGGTGCCATTGGTACCATTGTTTTCATAAGTAATACATACTTGTCTTTTATTTAGTTTGGTCCATGAAACTGATTGAGTCTCTTTCTGATGAAGTGACATTCCAGTGAGTTCAACGCGACTATATAAGCCCGTCTTCACTTCACGAATTTCTTTTGCTGTTAAATCAATATGTATAGTCAGTACAATCCATAAACAGATTTAAACATTTGACTGAAAGACATTGTGAAAGAAGCGCATTCAAAAATGTATCCAAATTTACCCCCACCACCCACCCACCCACCCAAAAAAAAACAACAAAAAAAACAAACAGGTCTCCAATGTATACTCTCATGTATTCTACTATACATGGAGAATTTTCAAATTAATAATATAGCTACACTGCACAAAAAAAAAAAGCAGACACAGCAAAAGAGAAATAATCAGAGACACTTACCAAATACAGCAAATAGAAACAGGCAGACATAAATGTAACATCCAGGCATCGTAAGCCAGCAGTTAGACTTTTTGAAGCTAAATTAGCCTTTATTATAATTTGCATGTACCTTATGATGCGCTTCTATGCACTCGAAACCTCGGAGTAAAAAATAGTCACAGTAAACCACAACAGGAAAACAAAAGTGGGTGGAACAAGGAAGAAAGCAGAGCGGCTCTGATTCAGATTATCTAGTAGATGTACGCTTCATGTACTTTTAACGCAGTATATCGGACCAATAACTCGTAAAGGACAAACTTGCTATGATTCAGTTTATCATTCAAATGTAATTATATATATATATATATATATATATATAAATGGTTAAGATGTCATCCTGCTTTGTTAAATCTCCAGATGACTAGTGTTTAGTGTTGATTTGGTTTAATTCAGTATTACTTTTATGGGATATTTACAGTAAATAACTGTACTTTCTGTTATTTAACAGTATATGCCCTGTCCTTTACTGAGTTTGGATCAGCTGTTAGTGTGTAAAGTGATTGAAAACATCTATTACGGTAATATGAGGAAGTGAGCTCAAAAAGAAAACCCATCATACTCTAGTCAGCTCACTGATGTTACCCTTTAACAAGAAAAGACAAATAATTAGGCAATGGTGTAGATTTGATTATTTTGAAGACACATTTCCAGTCTGAAGTTTGAGGAAATAAGTTTTATTAAAATGCAATTGTAGTGATTATAGCATCACAACCCTGTTGTGAGAACACAATCATATGAAGAATTCATAGTGTAATAAATAAAATAGCACATAACAGAACTCAGTTGGTCACATGGCAGCTTAGAACAAAACAGGATGTAATAAAATAGGCCATGATGGAGACTTCAATCCAAAGTGAGTCTTTCTAATTCAGCAGTAGCTGTACGTGAAGCAGGCGGTGTGTCAGACTTCTGGCCCTCCGCAACAGATTTAAAGTGCTGGTCACAGGGGGAAAAAATTAGGTTATCAAAAGTACAACCTCCCAAAAAAGATGCAGCAACCATTAAACACACACACACACACACACACACACACACACACACACACACACACACACACACACACACACACAAATTAAACATTCAAAATCTTGTGTTTTCACAAAAATACTGCATAATGCAAAAAAAATACAAATAAATAAATATTTGCAGATTGTGATGGGTAGCCTATATTTAACATTTTATTTAAAGGGATAGTTCACCCAAAAATGAAAACCCTCATGTCATTCATCTTCGGAACACAAATGAAGATATTTTTGATACAATCTGAGAGTTTTCTGTTCCTCCATAGACAGCTACGCAACAACCAATTTGACGCTTCAAAAAGTTCATAAAAAGATTGTAAAACTAATCCATATGAATTGAGCGGTTTAGTCCAAATTTTCTGAAGGAACAAGAACACGAGAATGAACCTCATTGGTTCTCGCTGAAACTCAAATGTGCTGCGTAACACATCGTGAGAACCTCATTGGTTCTCACACATCAAGCGAACATGCTTGAGCTTCCGTTTACCACAACTGATGTGTGAGTTGATCAATGTTTATGTGAATAAAAGCCTAAATTCAATCTGTTCATCATATAAAGCGATCGAGTCTCTTCAGAAAATGTGGACTAAACCACTAAATTCATGTGGATTAGTTTTACGATCTCTTTATGAACTTTTTGAAGCATCAAATTGATTTTTGATCAATTTTTGATCGCGAAGCTGTCAATGGAGGGAAAGAAAGATTTGATGAAGATTTCATCAAAAAGATCTTCATTTGTGTTACGAAGATGAACGAAAGTCTTATGGGTTTGGAACGACAGGAGGGTGAGTAATTAACTAACCCTATAATATTGTAGAGCATATAAAACTAACCTGTGAGTTTTTGAATTCAGAGTAGAGTGTGAACAGGACGTGAAGTGAGTGAATTCGGTTCTTGTACACAGGGATGTCCAGGATTCCTGAGGGTACACGAACAGTCATTACAATAACCAACAAAAGCATCAAAGATGAGAATGCAAGAAACATGCAATGGACCAACTTACCACAAATAATGTCAACATAATCTGCCAAATCACAGTCAATGTCTGCTGTGGGGAGATTCACCTGGTGAACAGACCAGAAAGTGAAGAGGAACACGGTTTGATGAAGGATCATATAGCAGAACATTATTTATTCAAAAGCTAACCTTCCCCAAAAGCTCCTCAAATTCAGCTGGCCACTCTTGCATCAGGCTGTCGATGTCTGGCATGGGTCTGAAGAAATATACAAGACTGGTGTCAAGGACATTAATTAATCATAACTTACATTTCCTTTTCTTTCATGATTAACATGTATATGCCAAAGTGTGTCTGCATATGTGTCCAAATTAGCTTTTACCTAGTAACAGAGAATTATACATATGAAGAACCAATCATATTGTTGAAAAAGTATATTTTTCATGCTCCTATTCTATAAATACTTTTTTTGGGGGTGGATTCTCTGAAATTGGTCCGAGATTCTCCAGGCCATGATTAAAGCACATTCAAACGCAGCAGACTAGACTCTAGGGAGCTTACTTCCATTCTCAAGTGATTGTGTTTAGTGGAGCACTAGAGATCTTATTTTCATTTCCAAGTGAGAGTGTTCATAAAGGGCAGATTCGGAGGAAATGAAGCAGGTGTCATTTAGCTTAAGTCATAGGGGGATTTCCACCACACTGGTTACAAAATATCAGATGTTCTGCTCTCTATAGTGTTCGTGGTTGACTCATGTCAGTTCTTGCCTCGTGTAGTGTACGGTAGCTGGAGGTTTGGACCGGTGCAGCTCAGTGATGCTCTCGATCCAGTTGTCTATGGCTTTGGGGTTTTTCTCTGGGTTTTCGATGCTCTTAACTTTCACTTCCTGTGAAAGACATGTGCATCACATTCTCATTTAAACTTGCCAGGCCACAACCATCAAAGCTCTTTAAATAGTCTTCTAGTGTGCGTGTGTGGACTCACAGCGACATTGTGTTGTTTGCTGTTCTCTGACAGCCACAAGGACAGCACTGTTGGGTCTGACTGTTTAACGCATGGCTCATCTAGAACGAGGAGACCCAGATTGTCAGCCTTTCCATCCGCCCGTGGTACCTGCAGAATGCAAATAGTAAAAAAGCATATAAAGAAATTGTCAGTTGACACTTTCAAACCAGAACCACACCTGAATGTTCACTCACTTTGAGGAAAGCATCAATGTCCCCCACAGCTGGGATAAAATCAGGAATAAAGGGCTTCAGTTTGTGGTCAAGCTCTATCGTCTGAGGAGTGTATCTGAAGGAAACAGTCATTCAATAATACCAGTAAGAATCCATGAGATATCGACAACTCAAATAAGTGTGCTTCTTCAACTACAAGCATTGTTTGTTTGTTTTTCTTTTTGTCACATTATTATCACATTAAGGTCACATTATTATTGTGTATTATTTGAATATTACATATAGTATATATAATTAATTGTATTTTATACTATTCTTTTGAAGTTAACTAAATATCATTTACTGTGCATCAAGCTGTAATTTTATCAAATTAAAAAATGTGCAAATATTATTTTAATTAGCCCAGGCAAAACAAAAGAAGATTGCCATTTCTTTCATTTTGTTATGAAGGTCAAATTAAAACATTATTATTATTATTATTATTGTATTATAAAAAATAAAAAAAAATTATATATATATATATATATTCAAATTTGTAATTATATGTCTATATAATATACACTCACCTAAAGGATTATTAGGAACACCTGTTCAATTTCTCATTAATGCAATTATCTAATCAACCAATCAAATGGCAGTTGCTTCAATGCATTTAGGGGTGTGGTCCTGGTCAAGACAATCTCCTGAACTCCAAACTGAATTTTAGAATGGGAAAGAAAGGTGATTTAAGCAATTTTGAGCGTGGCATGGTTGTTGGTGCCAGACGGGCCGGTCTGAGTATTTCACAATCTGCTCAGTTACTGGGATTTTCACGCACAACCATTTCTAGGGTTTACAAAGAATGGTGTGAAAAGGGAAAAACATCCAGTATGCGGCAGTCCTGTGGGCGAAAATGCCTTGATGCTAGAGGTCAGAGGAGAATGGGCCGACTGATTCAAGCTGATAGAAGAGCAACTTTGACTGAAATAACCACTCGTTACAACCGAGGTATGCAGCAAAGCATTTGTAAAGCCACAACACGCACAACCTTGAGGCGGAGGGGCTACAACAGCAGAAGACCCCACCGGGTACCACTCATCTCCACTACAAATAGGAAAAAGAGGCTACAATTTGCAAGAGCTCACCAAAATTGGACAGTTGAAGACTGGAAAAATGTTGCCTGGTCTGATGAGTCTCGATTTCTGTTGAGACATTCAGATGGTAGAGTCAGAATTTGGCGTAAACAGAATGAGAACATGGATCCATCATGCCTTGTTACCACTGTGCAGGCTGGTGGTGGTGGTGTAATGGTGTGGGGGATGTTTTCTTGGCACACTTTAGGCCCCTTAGTGCCAATTGGGCATCGTTTAAATGCCACGGCCAAGCTGAGCATTGTTTCTGACCATGTCCATCCCTTTATGGCCACCATGTACCCATCCTCTGATGGCTACTTCCAGCAGGATAATGCACCATGTCACAAAGCTTGAATCATTTCAAATTGGTTTCTTGAACATGACAATGAGTTCACTGTACTAAAATGGCCCCCACAGTCACCAGATTTCAACCCAATAGAGCATCTTTGGGATGTGGTGGAACGGGAGCTTCGTGCCCTGGATGTGCATCCCACAAATCTCCATCAACAGCAAGATGCTATCCTATCAATATGGGCCAACATTTCTAAAGAATGCTTTCAGCACCTTGTTGAATCAATGCCACGTAGAATTAAGGCAGTTCTGAAGGCGAAAGGGGGTCAAACAGTATTAGTATGGTGTTCCTAATAATCCTTTAGGTGAGTGTAATTGTATGTATATTATAATTAATTATATTTTATAAACAACTATATTAAAGTAACATCAATAAATTATAAATAAGCAACATAAATAACATTCCCTGTGCATCAATTCCAATAAAGCTGTAATTTTATCAAATTAAAAAGTTTGAAAATATTATTTCAATGTGTTTTATTAGCCCAGCTAAAGAAAATAAGTTTGCCATTTCTTTCATTACTTATGAGTCACATAAAAACATTATTATTAGATTATTTAAAATTCTTAATTATATTAATGAATGAATGAATGAATGAATGAGGCATTTATATAGCGCTTTCATATGTACTACTGTACACCCAAAGCGCTTTACAATCATATCAGGGGTTCTCTCCTCAACCAGCACCAGTGTGCAGCATCCACTTGGATGATGCGACGGCAGCCACAGTACAACGGCGCCAGTGCGCTCACCACACACCAGCTATAGTTGGAGAGGAGAGAGAGTGATCGAGCCAATTCAGTGGATGGGGATTATTAGGAGGCCATGATTGGCAGGGGCCAATGGGTGGAATATGGCCAGGACACCGGGGTTACACCCCTACTGTATTTATATTATAGTTCATTATAATTTATATACATAGTCACTGTGAATCATTTCCAATCAAGCTATTATTTTATCAAATTAAAAAGTGTGAAAATAATATTTTATTGTGTTTAATTAGCCCAGGTAAAGAAAAAGAGTTTGTCATTTTATTAAAAACAAAACTGTAATTGTCATCATCATTTCCACCAGAGAATGCCATCAAACAATACATATTTTGAGATCTTCATGGAAGTCTAGAAAAATAAATACAAGAATGCTCCTGTGTTGCATGTATATTCACTGTTAGACATTGTTTAGCTGGGATTTTGTGTTTAGAGTTTGTTTTTCTTTTTAATGTCCACAGGGCCAAAAGTGCTAGTTAAAGAAACATTCATTTGCAGTGTAAGAGGGTTAAGGGTCAGTTTCTCTCTGCCAATTTCTTTCTCTTCATTTTGTATGTCCGTGTGTTTCGTGTGCAGTTCCAAATCAAGTGGTTTGAAGTTGTTGCATGCTCACCGAGTGATGTACTGAAATAGCTCTTTGATCTCGGCTGTGACAGGAAGATGTTCATAATCGGCAGGGTCATATGCACTGTGAGGAGTCACACACACACACCATTATTTTAAAATAAAATAGCTTGTTGTTTTGAGTAAATACTGTAACTTGCTTTTAGTACTTTTGTTAAACTGAAATTTTACATTTGCATCTTCTTACGCACAGCTAGCCCACTTCCTTACTGTATATCTGATTTTGGCCTATCTGTATATTTCCCCTTGATATATTTTCTCATTAGCTAAAAGTAAATGAAACATTAATGCCGGGCAGTAGACTGTGTGCAGGTTTACGGCTCTACCCTTCTGGAGCAGATCCAGGCTCCCCTTCCTCCTCATCAGACTCTGTGTCATCAGAATCATCATCGTCATCATCATCATCATCTTCTTCTTCTTCCTCCTCCTCATCATTCTCGATAGTACCGTGAGCACCAGGTGGCGGCTCTTTCTTTCTCTGCGGTCAGATGAAAGGTCAGGTCAATAAAACCTCATTTTAAGCATTCATGAAAATGAGCCAGTTAACTTTAATCTTACTTTAGTGTCCTCTTCTAGTTTCTCACCAGCATAACTGGCCATGGCGCTGAGCTTCTGCCTGCCTGCCCTCCTGGAAACTGGCATGAGGAAAAAAACAGTTGGTGAATGGGAAGGCAAAATATAAAGTGGTTAATAAAAGTGGTTTAGATGCGTCACCTCTCTGTCGTGGGGATGGTGTGTGAACGCTGGCGGCCTCGTCTGCGTTCACGTCAAAACTCTCGTCGAATGGCTGGTTGGTTGTGAGTTGAAACTGATTGAAGAGTTATTTGAACTTTAGTTTGTACTAAAACTGGGTCTCTAGGAACCTATAGAGCTGCCTCCCCAGACTTAATTTTGAAGAGACATAATGATACACAAAAAGCTGCTGACTCAGAACACTTCTATGATGCACTAAAAATGCTGTCTAGTCTAGGTAACGTTAGGCAGCATATCTCGTTTAGAGATAACGTTAGAGCCTATGAAGTAGGCTAGGCTTTTCCAGCGGGCTTGGCTGTTTCGCTTATGATGAGATTTATGGTAGTTTTAGGAAGCAACTATTTCGTAACTTCATGACATGTGGTGAAATATTTAGAGAAAATGTGTGACAAACATTCTGGAATAACAATGTTTTACTGCAGCTCAGGGTTTAACTCTCGCGCTAACATTGATTCAGTGTCCGTCTCATTTTTGAGGCAAAAAATAAATCGCAATAGCATGTTGTATACATTCTTACATAATGTACTATGGTATCAACGACTAAATTAATGAGATTTGCGCTACAATAACAAACCTTTTGTCGCTCAGACCTCTCCATTAAAACACCGTGTATTGTTGCCAAGGAAACTTGTTCTCGCGAGATGTTCAGCGGAAGTGCGTGAAACATCAGTTTGTCAGACGCACTGGTCTATTTTTATCAGATTTTAGACGCATTTTATTTCTATGCCAGAAGAAGAGTCGCATTATTAACAACTTTAGCTGCCAGAATAATAACATCAATTTCAGTGTTTTTCAAACATTACATGTTTTCAGCGCGTTTTGTTTTTAGTTTGTTCCAAAAGATCAATTTAAATAGTCATTTATAAAATATAGGAAATTTGGTTTGCGACGAGCCCACTTTTTGTGTAACGTTATTGCATTTGCCAAATAAAATATATAATTGCATAATGCCACTCTGAATGAAAAGAAACATCAACTAGACAAATTTCTGTTAATATTAGATTCTAAATCCTTCCAAAATAATGTTGAGAAAATGCAATAATTAAACAAATGCACTGGGGAAAAGAACAGAAAAACTAAAAAGCATTAGCACTGTAGCTAGGAGGACATAACATTTACTATTTCAATGACCTATTCTCTTCATGCTTGTTTTTGTCTGTAACACCGACAATGAAAATGGCTGAGATTCGTGATTTGAGACACAGAATTAAGCAGAGCTTCAGAAAACGGTCATTGGTTTCATAAACATACTAAAAATATATCAACCATCAACAATGCTGATGATAGGGGAACTCTTCACTAGCTAGGGGACAGCATTCCCAAAGTTTATCCTGTTTCGACATATCAAGCCATGGTGCTTTTGCGGGTGAAACAGGTTCTAGTTGCAAAAATGTGATTTGGTTTTGAAAATAATAATCAGAGTTGAATAAATTCAGACATACAGCAGTTACAGCCGTGCCATGGATCAGCTCTTGTGAACAGGATGTGGTTGCCTCTTTTCTGGCTGGTTCAGCTGTTTAACGTAGCATATTACTTCTAACCCCCCAAATCGCTTTAGAAAACCTGAAACTATTCGTGGTGGGTGTATTTGTGGAAATTTGCTTCGTTTTTTTGATATGCATCTTTTACGCATATTTTCACATGCTGTACGCACTTGCAATGTAAAATGCTGTGTAAATATTTCATTTTTATTAATTCATGACAAATCTCAGACATCTGAGATGTGTAAATACAACAAAATCAATGATAATGTTTTACATTTATTAATGACTCTTTCACAGGCATTTGATTATTGTTGATTAATTGCTTTATGTGCAGTAATGAGTGGCTGAAATACTGATTAAATATTATACATAAATTATCAAGGGATGCAAAATAAAGCCTGTGGCAGCTGGTTTAAAAGCTAGAAAAGATCAAGCTTGAAAAGGCCCTAAAAAGCGACTTCCTGCATCTTACTGTCAACCACAGCGGTTATGATATTTTCCTCTTTATGCTTATCTGATCTTGCAGACTAGACAGATGGAGAGATTCTGCACGAGCTGTGAGTTGCAAAGTTTAATCTGGATTTGTTCCAGCGATGTTAAAGTAGTGTAGAGCTGTTTCTGGAGCAAACCAAGAGTCAGATATCAGACCCTAGACCAGCAATTCGTTTA
The DNA here is from genome assembly GCF_029890125.1 of Rhinichthys klamathensis goyatoka. Lineage (NCBI taxonomy): Eukaryota > Metazoa > Chordata > Actinopteri > Cypriniformes > Leuciscidae > Rhinichthys > Rhinichthys klamathensis. The sequence goes on from NW_026607045.1 coordinate 756,994, forward strand.
AAGTGTACTCCAGTCCAGCTCTCAAACATTCCTCTTGGTGTTAATGAGCAGATCTCTGTTGAATTCAGCCTCCAGATTCCCAGCTCCACTCTTTCCTCCAGGAGGATCCGTTATCAGAGTGAGTTTGTTAAACACTCCACGGCCAAAATAATCAGCGATGACTGAGAAGCCATCATTAGAGCATTTCAACTAAGAGAGAGAGAGAGAAAAAGACCATTTAATTCTATCCAACTTTTTAGATCAATTCAAAACTGCAGGGGAAAAATCAGCACCTGTCTGTGGAAATGGTCATGCAGGTCTCGTTTCTGATCTTGGGCACGCAACATGTCCATCACCTTCCTGTTCTCGGGGGTGCAGGTGGGGCACTCGGCCTCACTCTCAGCGAAGCTCTCTAAACAGTGCTGGTGGAAGGAGTGTCCACACAGGAAGTGCACAGATGGCAGCTCTAGCGGGCTGTTACACATGCTGCACTTGGTCTTCTGGAAGATCTTTGCACTGAAAAAGCAACGTGAGCAGCTTACTCCGCATACTGCGATACTTGATTCTGACTGATCAATTGTGGCATACATTTTTTATGCCATTCAGAAATAAATGAATCAACAGGTGCGGCCAAATTCACGTACTTATGCACTATTCTATGCCATTTTGTAGTATAAATGGTATGTTCACACTGAAAATCTCCAAAAGAAAAAGTGCACTTTAAACACCCGGACAATGCACTTAATTAACTGAAATACAAAGTGTGGAATGTTGAACACTTCATGCTCTCAACTGTCGCAGAGGGGAAGTGGCTATAAGAGTCTGATGTTGAATGACAAAATAACCTTATAAAATTCATACACCTCACGGCTGGTCATTTGGCACAGCTCTTGTTTCACTCACCAGGTTTTGAGTTCCTTTATCTCAGCACGTAGATGGGTCGTCTCCTCTCTATACTGTTGAATCTTCCTTTCGTCTTCCTCAATCTGCGAGGTCTCCCTCTCAAGTTTATTTATCAGGTAGTCTTTTATGACTGACAGAGATGCTGTGGAATTATGGGCCAAAGTCTGCACCACTGCAACACAGACACTCACATAAGGTCTAAATGATGATGAACGATATTGCAAACGCTACAATTATATGATCTGGAGTTCATCGAAAGGTTAAGAGTCGGTCAAGAACATTCTGTCATCATGATGACCTTCTTCTGCCTTTTTCAAGACACATTACTTACCCAGAAGAGGAGGCATCAGGTTATTTTCATCAATGTGCTGCAGGACTTCACTAATGTAGGCCTTGCAGTTCTCTTCTTTACGTGCAAAATAGCCTAGCGCCTGTTCCCACAAACACACCTCGTTGTCACCATAGCGCTTACAGGCCTCCACAACTTTCCCATACTCTTCATTCTGCATGTGGTAATGCATGATCTGTTGGTACCTGCAGAAACAAACAGTTCTGTCACTATTAATCCTTTGCTTTTATTAGATTAAAGGTAAATGTAATGTAAGTTTGCAGTAGAGCTGCACAATTAATCGTTAAAAGATTGCAATCTCGATTCAAACACCCATGTGATCTTATTCCTAAATGATAACGATTTGGCTGTGTCTATTAAACCTCAAATCTGTGTTGGCGCTGCCGCTGACCCAGAGAAAGCAGTTATAATGTACAGGCTACAACAACTTTACAGTCTTTCAACATCACAGTGTTTATTACAAATATTCAAATTATCACAGACTGGGATAAAAGTTTATAGTTCAGATATAAACACTGATGTCTACTACGGTAGCGATCAAATAGAGCAAATCACCTTTTGAAAGTAACTTGAAGCTTCAAATAAATAAAGATATACCTATACCTGTTATAAAGTTATACCTGTAGGTGGCGACAAGTGACTTAAAACAATTATTTGTCATTGAATCATTCATTCAAGACATTGTTCAAAAACCCTGATTCATCCAGTATCGAAACAAGGGAAGTCTTTATGGGTGAGTCATTGAATCACTCGATTTAAAAAAAAAAAGAATTAATTCAAATTAATTAAATAGACTGCAGTAATTAACATTTTGTCATAATCTCTAGTAAATGGCATGTTATTTTGGAGGGGTTTTTTTTGTGCAGAATCGTGGAAGAATTGTGATCTCTATTTGAAACAACAACAAAAAAAATCATCAATCTTAATTTATCCATAATCATGCAGCTCTAGTTTGAAGTCATTAAAGGAGTTCAGTTTGTAATTTTTGTCTGTTGTCACATAAAGCTATCCACCTTATTTTTAACGCAAGAAAGGTCACAGCAATTTGTAACTTGAATGTGCGAGGCTTTTGGTGTCATTTGCTTTCAGTTATTTTAGCTGTACAAAACAGTTTATTATGCTGCTTTATATAGCAAACTGGTGTTTATCATAACATTTTAATTCTTTATCATAAACACACTGGTTTGTAGCACAAGTTTTATGCACAAGTTAAATGGTAAATAGTTTTACCATTTACTTCACTTTGCTATTTTTCAAGTTATTGATCTATATCAGCTAATGCATCGGAAGTCTCGAACAATTACACAAAGTAGCTTACTTCCATGTTGCAAAATAAGGTGGCCTTAGAAGTCAGGTAGATAACTTTCATAGCACTTTCTGAGTAAGTGAGATTGACAGTGATAAGAAATGAGAAAAATCGCTTACAGTTTGCCCTTTTCATACAGATACAGCACTCCTTCCTTGAAGTTGTGCATCTGGCAGAGCACCAGGGCCTTGTCAAACACAGTGTTGTCACTCCTCAAAAGCGACAGTGCTGCCTCCTGCAGGACCTTCTTCTTCTGTCGGAAAGACAGAAAGAGAGATGAGTTTCCTATATGCTTTCACAACAGCATGTGTACAATCAATCAGAACTGAATACTTTTTTCTAGGGATGCACTGATTCTGGCCAATGCAAATAATATTTTCATGTTATGGCTGATATTTATAATTCCATGTTATCTAAATTAATTGAAAATGAACAGTAAACGAACAGTAAACAAACACTAAAAAAGTCAAATTAGTCATTTTATATGCTACAAGTGAATTTAAACATATTACAGTACAAAATGTACAGTACAAAAAATTGTAAGATTGCATTTAATAGTGTTATTAAACTATTGTTTTTACATTTTAAATGAGTGTTAGATAATGGGAATGACCATCAAAATGTAAAAATAAGTGAAATGAGCTTGCACAATTAAATATCCGATACAAGCCAAATTTATGCAAATAAATTTGACTATTTTGTAATATCAGCCAATATTTTATGCTTCCTTTTTTCTTTTCTTTTCTTTTACATTTTCCATGTAAAAAATTGTAAACATTCAATTTGGGTGGTGATGAGTCAAATTCTTCAAAAATCTTTAGAGCTGCAGACGCCTTCTATAATAACATAATAACATGAGGTATGTGTAGCAATTGTATAAAGCATGTTTTTACCCCTGGGTCCTGTTCATGTGCCCAGTCCTGTAGTCTGAGCTCTAGTAGAGTGTCATAAACTCCCTCAGGAGAGAACGGATCAACCTGAATCATGTGTTCCAGGAACGCTCGCAGCTCTCTTGGGTTATTGGCAAACACTGGGATGAACTCCTCTGGATTGGCCTGTCAAAAGAAAATTTTGAGATAAAAGGTCATCTGGTGTAACTCATTGTTCTACCGAATCTCTGATTATTTGCTATTGCTAATCTAAATGAATTACCTTGTTTTCCACAGGCCTATCCAGACTGTCCCGGTCGGTTGAGTCTTTGCTGGGGTGATAGTCGGTGCAGAGACGTTTTAAGAGGATAGTGGTGCTCTCAGGCACATGGTGCATTAGTGTTTTACCATAACGCTTCATATTACTCTCCGCCTGATCAAATGGCAACCTTCCTATGTAGCGCAAAGCCTCCTGATAGTTCTGAAAGTGTAACAAAAAAAAGATTTTTCAGGCAAGAACAAGGCAGGGCTAATTTTTGGTGGAAATTTTTTTTCCACCAAAAATAAAATATAATAAAATAGGTTCATAAAATATTGGCTTACATAAACTCACTGAAAAGCATTAGTTATGTGTCATAATTCATATCATAGCCCAAAAATGCTGTATTCACCTTCAAATCCTCTAGCTGGATCTTCAAATACCATTCATGGTGCATGTGTCTCTCTGCCAGAAACACGGCGTGACTGTGATAACCGGCCTGACGTAACACCTTGATGGCGATTTCAACATCGAAATGCACCTCACTTTCATTGCTCTACATTCATAGGAGGGGTGCAGAGTATAAAAAGCATTGTTAGTGGTCAAGGCTTTTTTTTTTTTTTTAAGTCTAAATGCACATTCACAGCAATGGTTTCCAGCATAAGTGATTTTTTTCTACAGACCTTTATGAACTCTTCCAGCTTAGAGCTGTCCTTCAGTTTGGTGTAACAGTTCAGCAGTAGAGTAGTGTGGTCAGCATTGGCCAGGGACTGCCTGTGGAGGGCCTGTAGGTACGCCGTCAGGTTATGTATCCTCTGTGCATCCAAAAACTTACGAATTACGTACGAGGGTTCGAGCTTCCCAATGGTGCTGAGAAGGTGATGATGTAGCCATGAGAAACAGCTTTCTTGTTTACCGTTTTACATGAAATGTACAAGTAGAAATCTGAACTGCACACCTACCGAATGTACTGTTGAATGGCTCCATCGTGATCCCCTTTGGTATAGAGATGGTCTCCATAATGTCTGAATATCTCAGACAGACCATCATTGTCCAGGTGTTGACTTTTAGCCAAATTAATGGCCATCACAAACAGGTTCTTCTTAAACAGCATCTAAGTAACACAACACATATAAGCTTTTGTTAATAAATAAATATGTATCATAAAGGATAATATTATGGACAATTATAATTGTGAATAATGTTGAATTGACAATAATAATCACATTTATTATAGTTTTTGAATTGTACATTTAGTTTTTTATTTTCAATTTAGTTCAGTTTTTGTTTAATCTATATAATTATATATAGTATAGTTAGTTATAGTTGATTCTTTCAATATATTTCATTTGTATTTTAATTTAGTGTTTAAGGGCTGCCAGTAATGTGTGAACAAATAAAGTGTTTTCAACATTGATAATAAGAAATGATTCTTGAGCAGCAAATCAGCATATTAGAATGATTTCTGAAGGATCATGTGAGACTGAAGACTGGAGTAATAATGCAGAAAATGAAGCATTAGCATCACAGAAATATAAATTACACTTTAAAATATTTATTAAAATACAAAACCTTTATTTTAAATTGTAATAGTAATATTTCACAATATTACCGTTATTGTATTTTTTATCAAAGAAATGCAGCTTCTTTCATTAACATAAAAACACCAAACTTTTGTATGGTAGTGTATATAACATTTTACTTCAGGTAACAGAAAAAAAAAGATTCCTTTAATGATAATAACACTGTACTAACCTCTAGCTTGGTCTGTGTGTCTTTTTCTTGCAACATATACATTGTTTTATCCCTTGTTAGGACATAGAACGACCCCCATTCTGCCAGAACGTCAATGACATCATCAAACGCCGCACTGTAAGCGATGAACTTGTTGTCCAGGTCGTAAATGGTCAGGATGTGCTTTTCTGTAGGGGATGTCTGTCTGCTACCATAATCAGATCTGTACAAATGAAATGTAATAAATATGAATGCATATTAAAGTACAAATCTTAAAGCAAAAAAAAAAAAAAAATTAGTCTTACTTGCTAGGTGACTTGTTATTGTGCGTGAGCAGCAGCAGGTATCCTCTGTGCCACTGAGTTAGAAGCTTGTGCCCATCAAATGCGAAACAGGGTCCTCTCTCGTCAGGCTGGTACAAATACACACAGTCCTCTCCAGCCACTATGAACTGCGAGTCCTGCGAGGGGTCTGTGAGCGCCGAGCAGCGCAGCGCACAGCCGTGAGTGTCCAGGTCTATACGAGGGTACTCTTTCACTGACAATGTGTAACACTGTCAACGTAAAAATATTCCTGCATTCAGTTCTGTATACATTTACATCTGCTTTCATTACAAAGGCAGGATATAACATTCCATACGGCTAAAACGTACCTGCACTTTTTCTAAAGTGGCGACAAACAGGTGTGTGACTTTGCCGGCCTGTCGGAAAGCCAGGCCTGTGATTGGACAGCTGCCCTCATGGAGGCTGAGGGTTTTACTGTGTCTGTCTCTGGTGATGTCACCCTTTGTCAGCACAACACTGCCATCTGTAAAACCTGAGCATTTAACACAGATATTAAAAGCAACATAAAATCTAATTTGGTATTTGGGAATGTATGCTCACTTTTCACAATCCAATCAATTATTGATGGATAAACTCCCGTCCCAATCAACACTTTTTCCCTACTATATTTTCTGTTTCACTCTGAAATGCATCATATTACAGAAAGAAATGGGTTGCAAATGCCATTTAGTGTTCAATTTAATCATTGAAATGATTCACATATTCGAAGGGATTTCAAGTTATATTTACATAGTTTTAGAAAACCAAAATATAATAAATGTAACTATTATTAATTAGTAAACAATTGTTTACTTTTGCAACATTAAAGTACAGTATTTAATTTGCTTTATTATTAGCTGCCCTCTAAAATCAACTTTTTTTCAAACAGTATATAAATACAAATACTCGGTTCAATTAATTTTTTTAAGAAACGTGGACTAACAATTGTGATGTGTTATTTAAGTATAATTGAGATACTATTATAGTTTTATTCATATTTAGATTTAGTAAGTAATTTTGCTGTGTTTTTGTCAGTTTTGTTTTTTTAAATGTCTATATAGTTTGTTTCTTTTTTATTTCAGATTGAGTTATTTAGTACATCAGATAATTTAGTACATCAAGTTAAACTAAATTAAAAGGAGAAATGTTACCTTTTTATTGCAAGTAATGAAAATGGTTTTATTATGGTTTTAGTTACTATAACAACTCTGATTTTTTGTTAAACCCTGTCTATTTAACCCTGATATGAAATTAAAAGCTCCTACCTATAGCCATGAAATTAAGATTTTCATGTACACTGAGACAAGACACTTCAGTGGGTTTGTTTCCAGGTATGGCAGGGAATATCCGGGTACACAGAGGACTGCCACTGTCCTTCTTATCAAGGTTCCACACCTTCACCTGATGAACAGACACATACACACACACTCTCTAAATCAGCTTACATTTCAAAAGCACACAGAGACCAGCACTTGCATTGACATGCAGCTTCAGCAGCTGCAGACACCTGTGGTGAATCTTACCAGAGGATTGATGCCATGCTCATCCTGACCCACTGACACCAGGATGTTGTGTTGTTTCAGCTGGTACAGGTGTGTCACGCGCAGTTTATAAGCCTGAAAGTTGGACAGCTGCAGGGAGCGGGTCAAAAACCAGATCTGTCCATCCATATGTGCAATACATGAGTTAAAGAAAACACGCACATATGGCATACCTGAAATCGCCATAATCAGCTAGAAAGTGTTGACTGTTGGACTTATGAATAAATTCAAGGAAACACGTACGTCAAGCATAAGCGATTACCCGTTTTACAAAGCAGGGTTGCCACAGCCTAAATGATACGATGACTTAGGCGACTATAATTATGAAATGCACTTGGTATTATTGTTTAACAGTGCCATAATTGCTAGCTAGCCACAAGAATGACTTCAGCATTATAAAAGGATATCTCCAAGCACAATGTGTCCTCGACCTGAATCACAGGCTGATATACCCATCGGTAGTTGGAAATTTTTTCCATTTTCACTCGGATCTTTCACCGTTTCTTTATCAAAAAACACAAATCGTCTCCACTGTAAGAACGCTGCCATTTTCCAAGCAGTTCTTGTTTAGCAAAATCATGTGACTCACATCACGGTCATGTGACTTGTGTCAGGACTCAGGATATTTTTGTTTCTGTTATAAATCTGTATTCGCACTCATATTTTAAGGTTTGAGTCTTGACACAGCAGCACGCTATAAATCAGTTTGATTTAAGTACTTTACATTTTAATCTAATTTGAAATTTAAATGTAAATTAAATAATTTATGTTTTTTAAAACAAAGTACACACAAAACAGAATTAAATATGTGATTTAAGTGGGCTCTTTTGAAAGTTAGAATAAAAAACGACCCAAAGACGTAAGAAAAAGTTTCCCGATGATCCGTGAATGAACCGTTCTTCTTTGAAATTGTATTTGCTGTTTTGGAAAGAAAGAACCGTTCTTTTGATTCGGATCTTTTCAGTGAATCGTATGAACAATTCTTCGTAAACAAATCCAGTTCTTGGGTCAACAAAGCATGAATGAGCCGGTTTAACAATTCATCTCGTTAAACCGAGAACCGTCCCTTTCTTATCGTGGTGGGGCAAAAACTCAGTGTCCTGTAAATAGGATATGTTACAAGCAAAACGCACATACGAGGTTTAATACATGTCATTTTATTTTTTACCTTAATTGGAACGTAATTAACAGAAATATGTCCTACATATAGCTCTATTGGACCGTTTTGCAACATTTAATATAAGCAACGAATGAAACGAATCGGTGTTATGTATCTTTAAAAGGAAATGTTCAAAATAAAAAATAAAAATTCTCGGAAATGATTCGGACTCCCATCGCTAGCACTAAAAACTACAACCTGTCGCACAGTTCGCACAGCCGTTATGGTCTAACAGAGGGTCTCCTATTTAACGTGGACCAATCAGATCTATGCTTACTTACACGACTAACCACTCGCATACACTGGTTGGCACGTGGACCAATCAGCGCGCTCCATTCAAGGGAAAAGGGGTGGGGCTTTCGATCATGGCGATCAGCGCTTCACTCGGCGAGCAGCGAGTTGTGTGGATCCAATGAGATCACGCCGCGTTCCGGGCCCAATGTGTTAGAACAAGCCGGTGATTGCAAGAGCAAAATCAAGCAAGCGAGGTGGTCTGGTCAGAGAGCATTGCTGGTTAATGCGATCATATTGTCATCTGTAAGGAATTATATTAAGGATCAACACAGGAAACTTTTGGTTCAAAATTAGGGCAGGATAAGCGTTTCTAAATATTGTTGTTCAGGTGTCAAGAGAGATTTATCAGTCAACAAGAATCAATATAAAACTTGATCTGGCAGAAGGTAAGTGCCATGCCATCACTTTCTTTGTTGGAAATGTTTGTGATCATCTGGGTGGTTGCATGTGTTCATAGATTAGTCTACTATATTACATTTAGCAGATCATCAGCTGCGTTTACTTATGTTAGAGCCTTTTGAAAAGAAGAAGGTTTAATGTTAACTCCACATTATCAAGCAGTGCAATGACAGTTTGACATGATGCTTAGCACCATTAGGATCAGACAGCTTCAAAAAGGCTTACGTCACACAGGCTGTGCAACTAGAAGTTTCCTCTTTGCATTTTTGAATCAGTATTTAAAATAGCCAATCGAGAGAGAACTGTGTTGTAAAAATGATGTAACCATAATGTAAAAAAAAAACTTTAGAACATATTAAGTAATGTTCCCATGGTATTCTGTATGTACCTGGGCCCCTAGTGTATCTTTATTAAGCAGGAACGATCTACAAAAGTGGTTTCCAATGTTGTTCCATTTCAGGTTTTGTGGTTCTCTACTACAGAGAGAACTACTATTGGTTGAATCAGGTGTGTTTGATTAGGACATCCAAAATGTACTTTTGGGGGCCTCCAGGAACAGGTTTAAGAGCCACTGCTCTACACTACAGTATTGAGATCCATGTGCTCTCAGGCTTTGTCTCAGACTTGTGGGTGGGATCCTATCAAATCAGCATGTACCTATCCATACCTGTCACTGGCTGACTGTGTCCACCTACACATCGATCCATATATGGCGCTTGGGCAGTTTTTCATATCAGGGTCGTGATGCAATACTGTCCAACTTGTGTGCTTTTGATATACTTTCTGGTTTATGGTACAGACCTGTCACAGGTGCAGTTGTGTCTTTTAGCTTAATTTTAACTGAATGCTTTAAACCAGTTTTTGAATCTTCTCTGCAGGTCACAATGAGGGAAAGGCTGTCATTATGGGCTGTTTTTTGCCTAATAGTAGCGTTCCTGCCTTCTCAAACAGGTAAGCACCATATAAAATGATGGTTATATTCTTATATTTGCTGTACGTTTCCAGTGCTGATGTTCATCAGGATGAATTTAAAGACCTGTTCAAACCAAGAACGATAACTATAAAGATAGATAACTATAACGATATCTATATTATTGTCCACACTAGTGCACAGAATCGTTCGGTTTATTATATGCATGTGCTGTAGTTATGTCGTCCGCCACTTTAAATGCTCAAGCTCTAAAAGAAATTCACCCAAAAATGAAAATTCTGTCATTAATTACTCATTTCATTAAAAAAAACCTGTAAGACTTTCGATTATCTTTGTAACACAAATGAAGATGTTTTTTTCAGAGGCTTTCTGTCTCTCTATAGACAGCTACGTAACAACCACTTTGACGCTTCAAAAAGTTCTCAGAGATCGTACAACTAATCCATATATTAATTGAGTGGTTTAGTCCACATTTTCTGAAGAGACTTGATTGCCTTATGATGAACAAATTTATTTTTGGCTTTTATTCACATATAAACATTTATCAACTAACTGAATTTATTTAAACAGAAGCTCAAGCATGATTGTTTGAAGTGCGAGAACGAATAAGTTTAATTCTTGTGTGTTACGCATCACGTTTGAGTCAAGCAGGTTCGCTTGAGCTTCTGTTTATGTATGTACGCTGATGAATGTTTATATGTGAATAAAAGACTCAATTCAATCTGTTCATCATATAAAGCGATCAAGTCTCTTCAGAAAATTTGGACTAAACCGCTCAATTCAAATTGATTAGTTTTAATATCTCATTATGAACTTTTTGAAGCGTCAAAGTGGTTGTAGCGTAGCTGTCTTTGGAGGGACAGAAATATCTTAGATTTCTTCAAAAAGACCTTCATTTGTGTGCCGACAATGAACGAAAGTCTTGCGGGTTTGGAATGACATAAGGGTGAGTAATTAATGACAATTTTGATTTTTAGGTGAACTATCCCTTTAAAAGCAGGATGAATTATTTTACATTTAAAACAATTCTTAAAACTAGGCCTATATCTCTTTATCGTTTTAGTTATTGTCTTTGGTGTGAAGATGCCTTGAATCTATCAAGATGCATATAAACATGCATTTTTATTTATTTATTATGGGTTTCTTTACTTATCCCTGATCAGAATTTCAGCTCTCTGATATTTTTGTGTTGCAGAATCCGTGGCTGTGATGTCTGTGGACTTGGGCAGTGAGTGGATGAAAGTTGCTATAGTGAAACCCGGTGTGCCAATGGAGATTGTACTAAACAAGTATGTTTTGGAACAGAGTGAAACTTTTTGCAACAAAATCAACAGATCTTGTCAAGTGATTTAGATTTATTAGTTTCAGACAGCAGTTTACTCCGTTGTGACATTTAGCTTCTTTGTGCAGGGAGTCCCGGCGGAAAACACCAGTCGCTGTGTGCTTAAAGGAATACGAGAGGCTTTTTGGAGACAGTGCTTTAGGAGTGGTGAGTCTTTGTACTCCATAATACCTTCTGTAAAAGTCAACATGAAGTGGCGGTTGCAATGTATTTAATATAACTTATAATGTGACATTTAAAAATTAAACATGAAATTCAATAAAAAAACAATGGAGGGTGTTACTTGATGGTAATTCTGGTATGAAATGTCCACTTTAAATTCCTGATTTCTAAAATAATTTTCACCACCATGCCCTTCTTTTGATGTCAGCTAGGAAGAAAAGTTATTGCGTATAAACGTTTTTACTTATTTTTTAAAGATTACATTGATAAACATAACGTGCATATACACTACCATTTAAAAGTTTTGGGTCAGTAAGATTTTTAATGTTTATGATGCTCATCAAGACTGCATTTATTTGATCACAAATACAGTGGAAACATTAATATTGTGAAATATTATTACAATTTGAAATGACTTATTTCTGTTATAATATACAATGCAATGGAATTTATTCCTGTGAATTTTCAGCATTATACTCCAGTCTTCAGTCACATGATCCTTCAGAAATCATTCTAATATGTTGATTTGATGCTCAAGAAAAATGTATTATTGATGATGAAAACTTCCTGGATTTCAAAAGAACAGCATTTATTTGAGATCAAAATATTTTGTAAAATAAGTGTCTTTACTGTCACTAAATAGAAGTATCAATTTCTTAAAAAAAAAAAAAAAAGACTGACCCCGAACTTTTGAACGAGAGTGCATGACTCAAAATAAGACCAGGAACAACAGGCCTGTAGATAGTCCATTTTGAATACGTTGATTAAAAAAATCTGAGTAGCATGAAAAAAATCCCTTCACATTTTCTTAATCTCTAAAACCTTGTTGCAGCATTTGTGACAAGCTTTGACTCTAGCATACTTGAATCATGACAGGCTGTGAAGAACCCCAAGGTGGTTTACAGATTCCTCCAGAGCATTTTGGGAAAGACAGCAGACAACCCACAGGTGGTGCAGTATCTGAAACACTTCCCTGAGCACCAGCTGGAGAGAGATGAGAAAAGAGGAACCGTTTATTTCAAATTCTCAGAGTAAGTATTGAAACACTTGCTTGGTGCGTTAGCTGTTACCAATGGGTTTTATATAATTTCTGGGAATATCTTTTCATCTAGAGAGATGCAGTATACTCCAGAGGAGCTTTTGGGCATGATGTTGAACTACTCTCGGGTTCTGGCTCAAGACTTTGCAGGTTTGATAATGAGTGTTTCGAATAGTTCAGCTGTCTTGGTTTTTGCAGGTTAGGATATTTGACCAGACCGATAATTGTATTTGTTTTTCTCTTAACAGAGCAGCCCATAAAAGATGCAGTGATCACAGTGCCAGCCTATTTTAATCAGGCAGAACGCAGGGCTGTCTTGCAGGCTGCCCATATAGCAGGTCTAAAGGTCCTTCAGCTTATCAATGATAATACTGCTGTGGCTTTGAACTATGGAGTATTCCGGAGAAAAGACATCAATTCGACTGCACAGGTACTACTGAGAAGATTTAAGTGAATTTTATTTATTTATTTGGTCAACCAATGGTGTGTGTGGGCGGGACTATCTGTTTGGCCAGCTAATAGCAGACTGGGAAACCAGAAATAATGATGTTGGTGACACTCGTGAAGTCGTGATATAGAAATTAAAGGAATAGTTCACTTAAAAATGAAAATTCTGTCATTTACTCACCCTAAAGTTGTTTCAAACCTGTATGAATTTCTTTCTTCTGCTGAAGATATTTTGAAGAATGTTGGTAACCAAACAGTTGATGTACCCCATTGACTTCCATATTATTTATTTTTCCTACTATGAAAGTCAATGGGGTCCGTCAACTGTGTGGTTACTGACATTCTGCAAAATATCATCTTTTGTGTTCAGCAGAAGAAAGAAATTCATACAGGTTTGAAACAACTTGAGGGTGAGTAAATGATGACAGAATTTTCACTTTTAAGTGAACTATCCCTTTAAGTGGGATTTATGACAGATTTTTGATATTAACTTTTTTTTTCTGTGTATTATAGAATGTCTTGTTTTATGATATGGGATCGGGCAGCACAACAGCCACGATCGTCACATATCAGACAATAAAGACCAAAGAATCTGGCACTCAGCCACAGCTTCAGATCCGTGGAGTTGGGTTAGTCATGGTTGTCATGTTTTGGCCTCATTTGTTGGCCACTTCGGTACATTTCATATGTGTATGTAATGTATTACGCAAACATCTGACTCACTTTTTTATATTCAGCTTTGATAGAACACTCGGTGGCTTTGAGATTGAGCTGAGGCTCAGAGATCATCTCGCCAAGCTCTTCAACGAACAGAAGAAATCAAAGAAGGACGTGAGGGAGAATCTGCGTGCCATGGCCAAACTCCTTAAAGAGGCTCAGAGACTCAAGACTGTGCTGAGTGCCAATGCTGATCATACAGCACAGGTACTGACATTGTTGATCTTTTCTCTTTTTTTTTTACACAGAATGTTTGTTTAGTCAAAATACAATGTTATCAACTTGCAAAAAGAAACTGCATTAAAATAAATGTTTCTAAATACTTGTTATTGATCTTATTGTGGACGATTCATCCATGAATGTTATTTTTTTCGAAAACTTCTTATTTTTCATTAAAAAATATCATAACTGGATCTTCCGACGAAATAAGACTTATCTCTTGTGATTCCGGACAACTTCTGTCAACCCACCCCTTTCTTCCAATCAACTGTAACCTTACATTCAGATCTGCCTCAATTTTTGAGTGCAACACCCAAAATTCAATCAACCGAGGTCATGACCTATTGTTTTTCTTTTCTTTTTTTTTGGAAAATCCATTTCACATGGATGACCATCACAAGAAGAAAAATCTGTCACTGCTTCCAATTCATTGTGACTAACTCTGTGGAAACATTTCTAGGTCACTATTCAAATGTAAGCAAATTTGTGACATTGGCCATGTGAACTCAGATGTTCTTGCTTCCATTGAAGCTTTGGATTGTTCTCAAATGCTGAATCACGTGATCATCAGGAGTTCATGCAGCTCGAGGTCTGCTGTCATTAAAACAAATGAGCAACAAGCCAAATACTAAGACATTTTTCAAATGTATAAATTTTTTTCAATTCGACTTTGACTCAAATTGTTATGAGGATAACCTAATTTGTAAAAAATAAGAGTAATGCAAAATAGGAAACGGGTCACTTTTTTTTTTTTTTTGGACACACTGGGACAACTTGGCCTTGCTTAAATGAGTATTATCAAATGATGTCTATTTCCTTGATTGTGTGATGTGTTAGACATTCATTATATGAAAACAGACAAACAATCTCTGTATGTTAGACTTGCTACTTATAAAGTTTTAACCTAACTCTGTGTTGTGAAAGACGATTTAGTAACATCTTGATTTTCTTCTTTCTTCAGATTGAAGGTTTGATGGATGACATTGACTTCAAGGCAAAAGTGACTCGCTCTGAGTTTGAAGCCCTCTGTGAGGATCTGTTTGACCGAGTACCAGGACCTGTGAAGGAAGCTTTAGCTGCTTCTGAGATGAACATGGTGAGGAGCTAAATATCAAGGCATTGACTTTATACATGTTTTCTGCATAGCCATGATTTAAAAAATAATCTGAAATTCCTTTCTTGTCCAACAGGATGAGATTGAACAGGTTATTCTGGTTGGAGGAGCCACCAGAGTGCCTAAAGTGCAGGATGTGCTGCTTAAAGCTGTGGGAAAGTATGTTTTTCTCTTTTTTTTTTGCAGTTCTATTTCCTGTTTAACCTATATTAGATATGTTTGATTGGCTGTAAATGGATGCTATTTGAAGTTGGGTGGTGCAGTTATGACATCAACCAGCAGAGACAAACTTGTCTGTGCTAACCAGCCAAAACTTGACACCTTAGTGTACTAGTAGTTTAGGTTTGGTTCTTTCTTTGCACAAATTAAGAAACATTTAAAGGGTTGCACACCCTGATAAAGGTTTATTAGCTGCAACACGTTGGTTGTAATTGTTTTTAAATGACTTAAGCCATGAACGAATAAAGGCCTTTAGTGCCTTGGTTTCATGTTTTTCAACTTCTAATGGGTTAGTTCACCCAAAAATGTATTCTGTCATCAATTACTAACCTAAAACTCTTGACGCTTCAAAACGTTCATAAAGAGATCATAAAATCCATGAATCGAGTGGTTTAATCCAAGTCTTCTGAAGAGACGCAATTGTTTATATAATGACCTGTTTTAATTTAGGATTTTATTCAAATTAAAAATTGATCAGCAAATGTATGTAGAGCACTCAAATATGGTAAACTCAAGCATTTGATGCACAAGAACCAATGAGGTTCCTTCTCACGTGTCACGCCAGCACATTTGAGCATTCACAGGAAGTAATGAGGTTTTTTACTCCTCATCAAGCAAGTACAGTTAAGCTTCCGTTTTTGTTTATCTCTATGAATGTTTTGGAGCAGTAGAGTTTTAGTTGAATAGACTTTCAATGGAGGTACAGAAATCTCTCCGATTTCATTTAAAATATCTTCATTTGTGTTTCGAAGATGATATGAAGTCTCATGGGTTTGGAACAACGAGAGTTATTGATGACAATTTTCATTTTTGGGTGAACTAACCCTTTTAAAGAACATCTAATGAGATGGATTACACTTAGCATTGATTAACATTTTAAGTGCGTAGATGTTTTGATTGGTACAGTGCCAAATAATTCAGCTTTGTTTATGTTCACTTTTTGTCTCCAGAGAGGAACTGAGCAAGAACATCAATGCAGATGAAGCTGCAGCGATGGGCGCCGTCTATCAGGCCGCTGCGCTCAGCAAAGCCTTCAAAGTCAAACCTTTCTTGGTACGAGATGCAGCCGTGTTTCCCATACAGGTGAGAGGGTGAAGACAAAGTCCTTGTGTTCTTTCCTAAAATTGGATTTGTATTAATAGTCTTTACTCATCTGTTAAATTAAACATCTCAGTGGTTTTAGTTAGGGGTTTAGTGCTTGTGCATTTAAGAAGTTCTCAGATGTTTTCTGTTACTCTCCTTAGGTCGAGTTCAACCGTGAGACTGACGAAGAAGATGGCTTGAAGACCATGAAGCACAACAAGCGCATTCTGTTCCAGAGAATGGCCCCGTATCCCCAGAGGAAAGTCATCACTTTCAATCGTTACACGGACGACTTTGTCTTTTACATAAATTATGGAGACCTCAGCTTTCTCAGCGAACAGGACATGAAGTAAGACCCATTTTGTTCATTCTACTCATATTCTGTGTTTTATTTGTTTACACTTTTTCAAAACTATCAGAAAATAGAACTTCTGAATCAAACCTCAGTGTCTGTCTCTTTCTAAGAATATTTGGCTCTCAGAATCTGACAACGGTGAAACTGTCTGGAGTGGGCAGCAGCTTTAAAAAGCATTCAGATGCTGAATCGAAGGGCATCAAGGCCCATTTCAACATGGATGAAAGTGGGGTGTTAATTCTGGACCGGGTTAGTACTGCATTTTAGATTCCATAATAAAACGTGACACTAGTGGTAGTATTTTTCCACTGTTACAATGCAATTGTACTATTCCAGTAGATGCTTAATTAGCCAGAATATCCTTGATTTTTCAGGTGGAGTCAGTGTTTGAGACCATTGTGGAGGAGAAAGAGGAGGAGTCAACGCTTACAAGTAAGTTTTGTCTTTATACACACAATCATACACATTTTATTTATTGTTGTTGGACTAAAGAAGACTTTTCAAAAGCATTAGAACATCTCACATTGCAAACTGCCTTATCATAGATCAAAGTCTCTTATCAAGGCTGCATTTATTTGATGAAAAGTACAGTAAAATGGCAATATGTTGAAATAATACAATTTAAAAGAACTGTTTTCTATTTGAATATACTTTAAAATGTAATTGTAATTAAATACACATTGCAATTACATTTTAAATTGTATTAAAGAACTGAAATAAATATAGTACATATATTATTATTATTCTTTTTTAAATTATATTTATTAGTGTTATATAGTATATCATTTTTTATTTTATTTATTAGTTCTTAATTTTTGTTAAGTGAAAAAGATATGGAAGTTTGTCTGCTTCACTTGTTTAATTTCTTCCCCCCAGAGCTTGGAAACACCATTTCTAGCCTGTTTGGGGGTGGCAGCTCGGAGCCAAGTGCAAACGTGTCAGAACCGGTTACGGTAAATCTGCTTAATGTCTGTTTCCATATAAGACAGACATTTTCTCAAACTTGAGCTTGACATTTTGCTTTTTCATAATGGTCCAGGATGAAGAAGAAGTGACTCCGGAGGCTGGGAAAGATCAGGAACAGTCAGAGAAACAGGAAGAGACTGCCCAGGAGAAACCTGAGATGGAAGAGGGAAAAGAGGGAGATCCTCAGGCTGAAGAGCAGAAAGACAACAAAGAGGATAAAGCGGAAACTCAGGTGAGAGGATTGACGGTTAGGCTTTCAAGAGAATCAAATTCACGTGTTCTGCCCTGTTATTCTCAGGAGTCTTTTGACTTCCTCTCGTTTTCTATTGTACAGCATGCAATATTATATGCCTGCAGAAACCCCTGCCTATTTCCTTGAGCTACAGTAGTTATCCTGATGTAAAATTTTTAGCTAATAATTATTTTTATTATTACCCAATATGATGTCCAATACAAATTATACTTTTATAAGAAAAATATCTTTCTTATTGGCCATTGAAACAGTTTTTTGCATTATTATTAATAATAATTTTATTTTTGCTAAATATGTGACAGGGTTCCCACAGTCCCGTAAAACCTGAAAATTTTTGGGGAAAGTCATTACAATTTCTATGGGAAATCATTTTAAGATCTAAAATTTAAGAAAACATTTTTTTGCTACACATTATATTTAATGGGTGCAGAAGCAGTGATTTTAATTATTAAAAATAAATCCTTAAGTCATGGAAAAATTATGGAAATTCAATGTGAGAGCCCTATAGAGACAAACTATGTTGGATTGTGCCATATACAAATCTCTTGTCTCTTATGATTATAGTGAGTGATTCAAATGTTCAGGTTTCTTTTTGTGATGGCTACAAATTTAAATCAAAGGTCAGACTATAATAATTAAATTTCAGTTTCAACCATGTATTATATTGCAGTTTTATATAAAATCACCAGCCATTGGCGAGTAGTTCCATGTGATTTAGTTTTGGAATCTGTCTAGAACTGAACTCTGACATTCATCACGCAGGGAGAGACTGAAGCAGAGAAAGCTGAAAAGCCTGAAGAGAAAGCAAATGGTGAGAAAGCAGAAGAGGAGGCAGACAAGAAACCCAAACCACAGAAAAAGAGCAAAATATCAGAAGACATCACAGTGGAGCTTGAGGTGAACGATGTTCTCATTCCCAGCACAGAGGACCTTGAAGTGTCCAAAAAGAAGTAAGTGTCTCTTGCTTCTAAGAATTAATTACCGTAACGGAGAATGAATTAACAGAGTGGGAAATAGGACAGACTGTAGTAACTGAAGAATCTCTAAAGAATTACCGTGTGTTCCTCCCTCATATCAGGCTGCAGGACCTCACTGACCGCGATTTGGAGAAGCAGGAGAGAGAAAAGACCCTGAACAGCCTGGAGGCTTTTATCTTTGAGACACAGGTATAATGAATCTCTCTGCAGCCCTTCCCAGTGTTTGAGCAGTGACTCATAGATCCAGTGGCGTGACCATGACGGAACTGTCTTTGTCCAAGTCTAAAAAGCTTTATTTGCAGAGCTTGAGGAGAAAACTGTACTGGGCTTAAGGCTTTTTGATGGAGCATTGTGGAAAATGTTTTTTACAGCAAAATAGTTTGTTAATTATTTCTTTGAATTTACAAAACATCTAGTTATTTTTTTTTCTCTCTCTCTCCATCTAGGATAAGCTGTATCAGGATGAGTATCTGGCTGTGGTGACGGAGGAGGAGAAGGAGCAGATCACAGGCAAGTTGAGCGAGGCCTCTAACTGGATGGATGAGGAAGGATATTCCGCTGGTACAAAGGAGCTGAAGGAAAAGCTGTCTGAACTGAGAAAGCTTTGTAAAGCCATGTTCTTCAGAGTGGAGGAGAGGAAGAAATGGCCCGACAGACTGGCAGCTCTCAACAGCATGCTCAACCACTCCACCATCTTCCTCAAGTGAGTGAGAGCTGCATAATATTTTTAAATAAATGTAAGAATGGTATTTTCATTTTTTTTAAATGTATTAATTTATTTGTAAAAATCTAAATATTTGTTTAAAATGTGAATAAAATAATGTATTTTTAGAAAATAAACATTTTTTTAATTATGTAATCTATTTAAAGAATGTATTTATAGAAATATACATGCATGTATATTTCTATAAATACATTCTTTAAATAGATTACATAATTAAAAAAATGTTTATTTTCTAAAAATACATTATTTTATTCACATTTTAAACAAATATTTAGATTTTTACAAATAAATTAATACGTTTAAAATGTGAATAAAATAATGTATTTTTAGAAAATAAACATTTTTTTAATTATGTAATCTATTTAAAGAATGTATTTATAGAAATATACATGCATGTATATTTAAATGTATAAAAGAGATTTAAAAATATTTATGTGTATATATTTTTATTAAGTTATATTTGTTAAATGTAATTCATTTTAAAAAAATCAAAATATTTAAATTAAATACACATAATGTAATCTCTCTCTCTCTCTCTCTCTCTCTCTCTCTCTCTCTCTCTATATATATATATATATATATATATATATATATATTTTAAATGTATATTCAGATAAATATATTTATTATTTCAAAAAATGTATTTTTATAAGTTTAAATTTTAAAATTATTTTTAAAATTAATTTAAATATATAAATTTGCTTAAATGTAAACACTTACAAAAAATAATATATCATATTTTATGTATTTAAACTTTATTTAAAAAAATGTTTTGGGAAGAGTCCTCGGACTCTTGTGGGCAGTGCAGTTTTGAGTTCAGTCAGCAACATGTTCAAATAAAAGAAAACAACTCTGTAACTTGCACGGCCCTTTGTTCACAGGAGTGCTAGACTGATTCCTGAGGGTGACCAGATCTTCACAGAGGTTGAATTGAAGACACTAGAGAGGGTCATCAATGAGACAATGGTATGTAATAGCTTTATTTCCCTCTCTCATTCCCATTGATTTCGTCGTTCCCTCGACTTCAAGTGAATTCCGCTCAGTAAACCCTTTGGATGCACTGCAAATTTTGATTTTTGTTTTTGTTGCAGACATGGAAGAATGAGACTGTTGCTGAACAGGAGAAATTGTCCCCAACAGAGAAACCTGTTCTGCTCTCAAAGGACATTGAAGCTAAGCTGACCCTATTAGACAGGGAGGTCAACTACCTGCTGAACAAAGCAAAGTTTGCCAAACCGAAACCTAAAGAGAAGTCTAAAGACAAGAACAACACCTCCACAGAGAACAACAAAGCTAACAGCACAGAAGATGCAGAGAAGGTTATTCCTCCCAACAGCGATGATGGTGAGACACCATTTTATTTTGGCATACATTTATTTTGAAAATAAAATGACCACTTTTATCTGTTAATGTGGAGTAAATCTGCTGTTTAAATTGTGTTTTTAGCTGAAAAGGTGAAGCCAGCAGAGGAGCCTCCAACTGAAGAAAAAGAGGAAGAAACCATACCTGAACTAAATCCAGCGGAAAAAACGGATGATATAGGTAATTCTCAGTCCACTAACTAGAGCTGCATGATAAATTGCTAAAAGATTGCGATCTTGATTCACACACTCACAATCTTATTCCTAAATGACAATGATTCAGCTAGATGTCTATTAAACCTCTGACAAGTACGATCACAGTGAATATTCAAATCTGTGTTGGCGCTGCTGCTGACCCATATAGTGTTGGTATGAAACGGCTTCACAAACAGTCCTTTTTCAACCACACAGTTTCGTTATTTCTGTGGTAGACTAATTCAAATGATCACACAAGTACTGGGAAAAAAGTTCAGATGAAAAGAATGTCTATGGTAGCGATCCAAAGAGTAAATTTTGAAAGTAACTTGATTCTTTAAATAACAATTACATTGTTAGGCCACTAGGTGGTGAGTGACAAGTGTCTGTTTAATGTCGTTGTCATTTAATAATTTATTCAAGAGATTAAACGAAATTGTGATTCTCAATTTATCCAAAATCATTTCAAAATGCTACACATGCTCTGACCTAAAATAACTGGTTCTATAGGTTTAGTATCTTTATGTAAATGTAGTAGTTTATTGTATGCTAATATGCAGATATACTAATGCGTTTTTTTTTTTTTTTTTGCAGAATCAGCAGAGAGCAGTAAATCAGAAAACCATGTAGGGGATGAATTATAACATCTGGAGTTCTGAAAGGTTTTCTTTTATTATTTATTGACTCCATTAGGTGGTTCAAAATAAAAAAAATTCTGCCCCACCCTCAACAAATTGGAACAGTTTAAAAATGACAGTGTACATTTCATAGTTCATGTTCAGTGACCCTGAGCCAAAAGAAAATACCCAACCCAACTCATGGCTGTGTGCTCCTTCCATTCACATTTAATTTAGCTTCTTAATCCATGAATTATTAATCTTCTCCCTCTCAGAAACCCCCCATCTGTTTTGGAAATGGAAATCAAAAATGGCATGCTTGACCAAAGCAAACACACTGTCCTTTTTATTATATGTAGGCTACATGGGAGTCATTTATGCAGCTCAGCTGAAAATGGTCATTTGTCATGCCCTCCTTTGCGTCCAGATATTGAGGAAATGTGAAGTTCCTGCTGAATTGTCTTGCTTAATTGTCTCATCGTGTTCGTTTTTGCTAGTTTACCTTTTTCCGTGTAGCCCATTCCCAAAACAATCCGTTCGTACCTGTGAGCATCTATGCCAAACATCTCCTGTATTTATGGACTTGAGTAGGATTAGTCTGCTGCACTGACATCAAAGGAATTTCACTTGGCTGAAAGTGGAAATTGTTTCTGTTTTTTTTTTTTTTGCTTTCACGTCTTCGCTGATTTTGGCATTCACATGTTTTCATGTGCAAGTCTGTGTGGAGAGGGAAAATACGTGGAAAAGGGAGAAGATTGTTTCTAAAAATGTTAATAAAGTCTCTTTTTTTTTTAAAAGTTCTCTGCACATTGTGTAATATCTTCTCATTGTTTTGACATAATATTTATATACTATATGTCATGCATTATAATCCATTAAAGGGATAGTTCACCCAAAAATGACAATTCTGTCATTTACTTATCCTCAAGTTGTTCCAGACCGGTATGTATTTCTGCCTTCTGCTGAACACAAGAGAAGTTATTCTGAAGAATATGGGTAATCAAACAGTTGATGGCCCCCATTGACTTCCAGAGTATGTTTTCTTCTTCTCCATACTCTGGAAATCAATGGCTTCCGTCAACTGTTTGGTTACCCATATTCTTCAGAATAACTTGTGTTCAGCAGAAGACAGAAATTCATACAGGTTTGGAACAACCTGATGATTTAAATGATGACAATCTTCATTTTTTATGAACTTGCCTTAATATGGTTTCAGATTCTGATCTGATCTCAGATCTGATTGTAAATGTAGTTACATGAGTCCATGAAAGCCAGTGTTTACAACTGTAACTTAAAATTTATTTGTTTTGCTTTAATCAGACATAAAATTACAACAACATTAGCAAAATACTTTTTTACAAGAATGCCCTCACACAGAAAACCCCAAAATGCGTATATAAATGAAATATAGTTCAATACCTAAATTAAACATGGCATGCAAAAAAAAAAAGTATGTTGAATCTTAACCATTCAGGAGACTTTTACTGTAAGCCACAGATCTATTTATAATATTGGTTTGGTGAGATTTTCTTATTGCGACATCTACTCATCATCCCATTCCTATCCTCTTGAACTACAGGTCAGTGCAGAAGCCATTTCTAGAGTGTCTATGCGAACAGCTTTAACTGTGGCAAGCGAACCCTGACAGAGTACAGAAATGGGATCTCTGTTTGAGAGATGTCAGTGAAAAAGGGTTGATTTGTCTACTTTGAACTTGTCCCTGCGGATCTTGTAGACAAGCACAGCCAGCATGATGATGCACAGCGCTCCGAATACCCCCGCTGCCACAGAGATGCCCACCACTGCCTCCGCTGACTTCTCATCCTGAGACGCTGCACAAACATCAGAACAACTAACTGACCTGAGCAAAAGCACACAGCTAACAGAAGGTTGAATTAAATCTCTAATTCAAATTTCGGTATCACTTTATATTGGGTGTCTTCTATTACTATGTATTTGTGTTCATGTTGTATTGCAAAATACTTACGGCTGTTGTGGTGGGATACTGGTAAGCTTATGGATCGGTTTGGTGGTATGGTTAGGTTTAAGAGTGGTGTAAGGGAAGGATATAGGCAGTTTATATATATATATATATATATATACAAAAAAGTGATGTAAATGATTCATTTAAATCTTAGTACATAGTGGTTAAAGACACTTAATATAAAGTGGGACCTATATTTCTTTTATAAATGTCAGAAAACATGCATACCTGCTGCAACAGGGGCAAATGGTTCTAAAAGGATCATAAAAAGAAAATTTAAATGAGTTCCAACACATGGCATTATATGGTCAAAATACATAAAATCAATACATATTATCTCCAATTTATTCATGCATATTGCATGCATGTTATTGAACTGAATTGAGCTGAATAATGATTTTATTGTCCTCTGTAGAGCTGCTTATGGCTGAAATGAACTCATTTCTTAAAGGTAGGGTAGGCAATTTTCAGAGAGGCTAACAACAGCGAGCTAGCTTTGAAACCGTAAGATCCCACCCTCCACTTAGAGCATCTCCAAAACCATGCTTCCTTCAAAACATGTACAACAGGGAGCAAACAATAGTGTCACGAGAGACGGCATTAAACTACCTCATGTCTCAAAGCACATAACAAAACTAAATAATGAACATGAACAACTCCAAGACGGCATCTGAAAGTTGCGGCTGGTCGTCATTTTGTGTGTAAATGTACAATGTTATTTAAATTTTGTGTGTAAATTTTGATCAACGGTTTCCATTTATGATGTCATTTCTAGCGAGAGATTACTATTGTAGTCATTAAATATTCACTTAGTTTTCACCAAAGCTCGCTCTATTTTGCTGTAGGTTATTAAACCATTATGCTGCCTCAGAAGTTTGTCTGAAATCAGTTCTGTGAAGTACCTTCGTGTGCAGACGCTGCCTTCAAAGTCATTGCCAAATAGGGCAGCGAGGCAAATGTCAGCTGCCTACGCTTCATGAGACACACACGCGCATTTGCACACACACGTAAGGTCTCTCGCTCTCTCCCTTTCTGCTGTACGCGCGCTGCACGGTTTGGAGCTCGCGAGCTCTAGATTCCGAGAGATTTGAACTAATTTGCGGGCATCAGGAGCCGCTA
Organism: Rhinichthys klamathensis goyatoka; assembly: GCF_029890125.1. Classification (NCBI taxonomy): domain Eukaryota; kingdom Metazoa; phylum Chordata; class Actinopteri; order Cypriniformes; family Leuciscidae; genus Rhinichthys; species Rhinichthys klamathensis. Next base: position 781,933 of record NW_026607045.1, read on the forward strand.
TCAATATGCGGGAGACTCCTGGAACTTCCGGGAGATTTTGGCTATCTGTGAACGCATACCTCGCTGTCCAATCATCTTTGAAAACTCTATTTTCTTCGTCAACTTTTCTTTTCCTGGACAATGACATCCTCCACTCCACACCCATTCAAACGCTTACGCCGGGAAGTGTTGCGTCGTGGTCGCGCCCGATTACGTCAAAAGTCACACGCTCACTGGATGTCATGGCAACTAAATCACGGAGGAAAACTTTAAATATCTCGCCTTCGTTTTAATTTTGGACCATCATAAAAAATAAACAAATGATTTTAACATGCGTTTATCAAAATAGGAAATCCAGACTTTTAATCCCTTACACACAATTAGGGCTCTTGAAATACGAAATGGAGGCGGGTCCGGATTGAATTTGCATCCGGACTTTGAGAAGCACTGACCATTATAAAAACAAAGGCAACTTGACTTATTGAAATGATTTCTCTCCAACATCTGATTGCTCTTACCATCCACTTTGGTGATGATTGGTCCAGAGCTCACCGTAGCGACGTCACTCACTGAGGTTCCCTGAGCTGACTGGACTTCTCTCCTCTTCCTCGTTGTGCAATTCTGATGCATGTCATACAATACATTTGAATACACTTCAGTTAGATGATGGCGTATGTGGCCCTCTCTTGTGAATGACATATTGAGTATTTTGGTGGTGCATGTTGTTTCATACCTGCCGTAGGGATCTACAGAAAGAGCTCTCGCAGAGCCTGGTGGTACAGTGCAGATAAAAGGTCGAAACTGTCCTGTTTCTGTGCTCTATAAAGCGAAAGGTCTCGAACGAGAAGCGCGCCACCTGCTGTTCTCCATTCACACCCATAATGGTTTGAAGATCATGGGTACATCTGAGAATGACCGAAATAGGCTACTTACAATCAGAATACTGTTCGTTTTTTATTGGTTGCATATTAATCATAATTTATTGATTCTTCGTAATATATATATATATAAACTCACCTAAAGGATTATTAGGAACACCTGTTCAATTTCTCATTAATCCAATTATCTAATCAACCAATCACATGGCAGTTGCTTCAATGCATTTAGGGGTGTGGTCCTGGTCAAGACAATCTCCTGAACTCCAAACTGAATGTCAGAATGGGGAAAAAAAGGTGATTTAAGCAATTTTGAGCGTGGCATGGTTGTTGGTGCCAGACAGGCCGGTCTGAGTATTTCACAATCTGCTCAGTTACTGGGATTTTCACGCACAACCATTTCTAGGGTTTACAAAGGTGTGAAAAGGGAAAAACATGCGGCAGTCCTGTGGGCGAAAATGCCTTGTTGATGCTAGAGGTCAGAGGATAATGGGCCGACTGATTCAAGCTGATAGAAGAGCAACTTTGACTGAAATAACCACTCGTTACAACCGAGGAATGCAGCAAAGCATTTGTGAAGCCACAACACGCACAACCTTGAGGCGGATGGGCTACAACAGCAGAAGACCCCACCGGGTACCACTCATCTTCACTACAAATAGGAAAAAGAGGCTACAATTTGCAAGAGCTCACCAAAATTGGACAGTTGAAGACTGGAAAAATGCTGCCTGGTCTGATGAGTCTCGATTTCTGTTGAGACATTCAGATGGTAGAGTCAGAATTTGGCGTAAACAGAATGAGAACATGGATCCATCATGCCTTGTTACCACTGTGCAGGCTGGTGGTGGTGGTGTAATGGTGTGGGGGATGTTTTCTTGGCACACTTTAGGCCCCTTAGTGCCAATTGGGCATCGTTTAAATGCCACGGCCTACCTGAGCATTGTTTCTGACCATGTCCATCCCTTTATGGCCACCATGTACCCATCCTCTGATGGCTAATTCCAGCAGGATAATGCACCATGTCACAAAGCTCGAATCATTTCAAATTGGTTTCTTGAACATGACAATGAGTTCACGGTACTAAAATGGCCCCCACAGTCACCAGATCTCAACCCAATAGAGCATCTTTGGGATGTGGTGGAACGGGAGCTTCGTGCCCTGGATGTGCATCCCACAAATCTCCATCAACTGCAAGATGCTATCCTATCAATATGGGCCAACATTTCCAAAGAATGCTTTCAGCACCTTGTTGAATCAATGCCACGTAGAATTAAGGCAGTTCTGAAGGCGAAAGGGGGTCAAACACAGTATGATTTCCATTGCACGAGAGTAGATGTTAAAACTTCATGCTGATTTGTACTCGGCTTTCGCCAAGATAAGCAAAACTAAGACGTAGCTTTACAGTAAACTATGATTCTCCATCCATTTACGCTTCTTTCCATATGGTGGTGTGACTCCCCTTCTGTCCGGCGTTAACGACTGCAGTGTACTTGGCGCGTCAGCACACGCGACGGCTGCAACTACAGGACCAGCACGACAACCGTCTGGATTGAGCAGAGTAGGGGACATCTCTAGGGTCTTCAAGTGGGCACCTTCCGTCCTCAGTGTTTCGTCGACTAGCCCACGACACCTCAAGAGGGCTCGACAGTGACTCTGGCGTCCCAGAGTCACCCCCCTCCGTCCCCCACTCAACTCAGTCCAGCTTACTGACCTCTACATCCCTCCTGCTGCTGAGACCTAACCACAATCTCTCTGCAACCCGACCATACGCGCCAACCCGTTTGACTAAGGCTGTCGAGCCCCCCTGGTGCATTAATATGCAGTTTCAGTGGACAACGGTTCCGTATGGCATACCACCTACCGCAAAACACAATATCTGCCCAACCACCCGTCATTCACGCAATATCCACAGGAACGTATACAAATAAACCAACAGACTCTTCAAGTTTTCAAGAATTCTACGAAACCGTAGCGTGGCGGCCTGCACACAGCCAGCTAGAATCTTTCCGTCTCAACCACAGCCAGTTGCTGCTTCTTTCTGCTGCTTCAGATAAGTTCTTTACTGTGCGACGCAACTCTTGGCCGCTGAATCCGATGTCTCTTGAGGAACCGGGTTGTGGAGTGTGCCACAAAGCCTCGACAACCCACTTCCACTGGATAAACCTGGACTCTCCATCCTCGCTGTTCTGCTTCAGTGGCCAGATGAGCATACCGCAGTTTCTTCCTCTCATATGCCTCATCTACCGCATCCTCCCATGGCACTGTTAACTCTATCAGTTGAACAATGCGTGCTGATCCAGACCACAAAACAATATCTGGTCGTAGGTTAGTGGTGGCAATCTCAGGTGGAAAAATAAGTCGTTGATCAAGATCAGCCAGCATCTTCCAGTCCCTAGCAGCTTCCAGTTGTCCTGGGCGAGAATTGGTGTTAACACCTTTTCTTGGTGGTTGCTCGCCTGGGCGGAGGAATATTGTCTTCTGCGTGTAATGTCTTGGTAGAACAGTTGGCAACTTATTGGTCATGTTACGCTTGCCTTCTAATGCTAAAGCCAAACATCGCAGTACTTGGTCATGGCGCCAAGTAAACCGACCTTGGCTAAGAGCCACCTTACATCCTGTCAAGATGTGCCTTAATGTGGCAGGTGATGAACACAAAGGACAAGATGGATCCTCTCCTACCCAGAGGTTTAGGTTCTGCGGTGATGGGAGAACATCATATGTTGACCTAATAAGGAAACTGATCCTACTCTCTTCCACTGACCAAAGGTCTTGCCAGCCCATCTTACGTTGTTCCACACTCTCCCATCTCACCCACTCTCCCTGCTTGGCCTGGGAAATGGCCTTTATATACCTCATCCTCTCCTCCTGCTTACGCACCTCGTTGACTACCAGCTTCCTCCTTTGAGCTGGGCCTGCCTTGTGCCATTTAGGAGGAGCTAAACTGAGCCCAAAACCCCCTCTTCCATGCTGTACCTGTCCCACGATATCCCCAATTTGAAGGGCAGCCTTTGCCTCTACTACAGATTTCTTTGCTGACCACTTTTTACCAGTTTTTAACACAGGGGCTGCCTCCCTTACACATTTGTCGCGTGACTCTACTAAGGTCATTTCCAGTCTGACCTTGGCACACTTAAACTCCTCAGTTAACGCAGAGACTGGCAGCTGCAATATTCCTTTACTATAAAGTCCCACTCTGCTGAGGCAGCGTGGAACTCCCAACCATTTCCTGATGTATGAACTTATCAACGCTTCCAGCTTATCCACTGTTGTCAAAGAAACGGATCAGTATGGTGTTCCTAATAATCCTTTAGGTGAGTCTATATATATAAAAATATTATTATTATATATATATATATTTTTTAAATTAACTATTTTTTACATTCACGCTAATTTTTCGCAGAAGCCCTGAACCGCAACGTAAAATCTAGCTAGGCTACGAGTCAACGTGCCACGTAAAGTTTGGGCCAGGAGGATTGTGGTACCTACTCCGGCGTAGTCTTCGTGCTCGTCTAGGCGAGGTATATTTCGACTTTATTCTCAAAATATTTCGACTTTAATCTCGAAATGCTAGAATTTTCTTTTCTTTTTTTACGTTGCGGTTCAGGGCTTCAGTATTTCTTCTCTCTTTTGACCTAATATACACTCACCGGCCACTTTATTAGGTACCCCATGCTAGTAACGGGTTGGACCCCCTTTTGCCTTCAGAACTGCCTCAATTCTTCGTGGCATAGATTCAACAAGGTGCTGGAAGCATTCCTCAGGGAGTTTGGTCCATATTGACATGATGGCATCACACAGTTGCCGCAGATTTGTCGGCTGCACATCCATGATGCGAATCTCCCGTTCCACCACATCCCAAAGATGCTCTATTGGGTTGAGATCTGGTGACTGTGGAGGCCATTTTAGTACAGTGAACTCATTGTCATGTTCAAGAAACCAATTTGAAATGATTAGAGCTTTGTGACATGGTGGAAGTAGCCATCAGAGGATGGGTACATGGTGGCCATAAAGGGATGGACATGGTCAGAAACAATGCTCAGGTAGGCCGTGGCATTTAAACGATGCCCAATTGGCACTAAGGGGCCTAAAGTGTGCCAGGAAAACATCCCCCACACCATTACACCACCACCACCAGCCTGCACAGTGGTAACAAGGCATGATGGTTCCATGTTCTCATTCTGTTTACGCCAAATTCTGACTCTAACATCTGAATGTCTCAACAGAAATCGAGACTCATCAGACCAGGCAACATTTTTCCAGTCTTCAACTGTTCAATTTTGGTGAGCTCTTGCAAATTGTAGCCTCTTTTTCCTATTTGTAGTGGAGATGAGTGGTACCCGGTGGAGTCTTCTGCTGTTGTAGCCCATCCGCCTCAAGGTTGTGCGTGTTGTGGCTTCACAAATGCTTTGCTGCATACCTCGGTTGTAACGAGTGGTTATTTCAGTCACTGTTGCCCTTCTATCAGCTCGAACCAGTCTGGCCATTCTCCTCTGACCTCTGGCATCAACAAGGCATTTCCGCCCACAGAACTGCCGCTCACTGGATGTTTTTTCTTTTTCGGACCATTCTCTGTAAACCCTAGAGATGGTTGTGCGTGAAAATCCCAGTAGATTAGCAGTTTCTGAAATACTCAGACCAGCCCTTCTGGCACCAACAATCATGCCACGTTCAAAGTCACTCAAATCAACTTTCTTCCCCATACTGATGCTCGGTT